>NW_013669862.1:31346-42359 GCF_000517525.1 Limulus polyphemus
CTTGGCTTCCATTATTTTCAGGATTTTTAGGAAAGGGACACTTTCATCTCTGATGTTAATATATACATTGTGTACAGACTGCTTTTTTATACTTAATTAATTACACACACTTAAAGTGTACAATTTTATGGCAAATGAAGAACTTGCATAGGATACTGAGATGTGTATGTACTTGTTAAAGGCCACAGTTATCAGCATATACTGCATTGAAAGTGAAACATGGTATCTTTTGTAGTTCAAAATATTCGTAATACGTGCTTTTACACTGATAAAGAAATGAAAGGTTGCTAGGATAATCTACACCACACTAAGTGAAAAACTCATTGTTTTCATTAATGTTTGTGATGGACTATTTTGTGACTATGGAATTGTCATTCCTGCTGTAAGGTGCGGCACATGTGGTACTTCCTACTTAACAGCTTCTACCTAGGTAAGATTGAGACATGGCCTAAATGGCTGTGACCTTCAACCCTACATTGTTAACTGGACTTTTGATAAGTTAGTAATCATGAGGTTTTCTGTATAAGGCCAAAACTCTAAAATGTAGTTATCTAGTACCTACATTATGACCAGAAAGAAAACTTGAACTCGTAACTTTTTAACTTGGAAGACTACCTGTTGGATAAATATGAGGATCTACTCCTGATGCTTCTAACTCTAATAAAAAAAAAAACCTTCCTGGTGCCTAGCCTAGTGACATTACTCATCCAGGTTGTGCAGCATTTAGCAAAACTCATGGTGTTGGATGAGTGCAAAACAGAGGAAGTATCTACTACTACTTTGGCTTCATCTACCATTTTAGGCCCAACACCAATAGATGTTGACATCTTGAAATGACACTGGTGCCCTGTTGAGTATGCTAAACAAAAATGGTGGATCAGGGTGAAATTAAAAGAGAAATGTTTAGAGAGCAAATAGGGTCTCCAGAACCCCACTGCTCTCTAGAGGCTGAATGTAAATGTTTTATAGCTGCTTAGAGGATTTTCATTCATCACAAGATGTTTTTAGGAAGAATTATGAAACGTTCTGCTTATACAAGGTCATAATGATGTTACGCTGCTCAACAAACCTTTTTATTTATTTACAGTACTTGAATCTAACAAGTAGTGTTTGTGTGTTCTGTAAGTGAAGTACACTATTCTTTCATTAATGTTAATTAATTAATAGCATTTTAATTTTTACATCTAGTTCAATGTTTGAATTTAGCCATTTCTCTGCATAGTATTTTCTTAATTTCTCTTGCATTTTATATTTTGACCAGTGTCATGTTTGTGTTTCAGTTTTGCATTGCTTTGTTTATTTTCTGAATCAGTTCTGTTTTATTGTGTGTAATTTTTTATGCTGTTTTATTTATTTCAGGTTTCTGCAATGGATTTGATTTTATACTGTATTTAATTCTCTACTTTTATATAATACTGTGTTTTGCTCAGCTTTTCACTTAGTTTATATTGGTTTTATTTCATTTTGAGCCATCTTAAATTATACTGTTTTTTTTTTTATTGTGTACACAGTTTTGATTATTGTGAATTAATCTGTATATAAGAGGATAAGGTCCGTCTTTCCACAGAATTCCTCCTACAGTTTAAGTCCAACTTGGATGAAACTTTGCACGATTTTTCAACATTATAAGGAGAAATTCTAACAAAGTTTCTTTACAATTGGGTCTTTTATGAAAAAGTTTATTTACTGCACGTGTCCACTTTTGTAAAGAAATAAGTCAATAACAGCTTTATATTGCACCAAAATGAAAAATGTTTTAAAAATAGACCCTTGCTAAACTTATAAAAATAATAGGAATTTTATAGGATTTTTTCCTAAATTGCTTCTTTAATGGAAAAATGTTACTTCTTTCCTATTTAATAATGTACATTTAATATTATCAGTGAAATTATGTTTTTAATAAAATGTCTAAAATTGTGGTAAAGTGAGTTTAATGCAGAATTTGAAAGTGAGTCTTCCTAGCGGAGAATCATTGTGATATTTCAGAATAAAAGTAACTTTTTCTTCCAGAGAATCCAAGTGTAGGTTACAAATTGAATTGTTCTCTGACACAAGTAACCACAAGTCCATCATGCAGAGTTCATTGCATACAAATTTCCAGGAATTTTGTAGTAACTTGATCTTCGTAAGTTACACGTGTATTTTTTACTTCAATAAGGGTATAAATTGATCAAAAATCATGATGCCAAAAATTTCCAAATGGAAAAGTGACTTACGATGGAGAAAGTAAATGAAACGTCACAATGCAAGTTACAGAAAGAAACAGATAGGCTTGTTCACCAAGTTATGAGGCAAGACCCAGTGAGAAGAAGCCAGGAACAAACTCGAAATACTGAAACACATAAAATTGCTCACCAAGATCCTGACCAAACAGCTGTCTGTAGGGTGGTCTTTCTGCTAGTATCTTATAAGCTATGCTCATTTCTTACTTGTATATCATTTAATTATTTTTGTGTTTTTCATTTTACATTTTTATTGGAAGAATGACTGACTGTTAATATATTCTTTTTTTTTATTTTGAGTTGATCTTGTATCGTTTCTTTTCATTTTGTTCAGTGGTTTCATATTTTCTGCTGTTTTTATTATGATTAATTCTGTAATAGGTTTTTCAATTTTATCTCTTATTTTAATTTCCATTTTGATTTGATATACAGTTTTAGTTGTTTTCATATATTTTAGTAATTTAATTTTGTTTCACTGATCACTAGAACCTGTATGCGTAATAAGGTTTGCTTTTGTTGTGTATATGTAAATATTACAGTATTGTGCTTGTAGTTTGTTTACTTCAATGTTTTGTTTTGAGGTTTGGGTTCAGGAAGGCCTAGAGATAAGGAAAGGGGGGAGGTTGTTACAGTTGAAAAAAACTGTGATATTTCATCCTTCCTTAATTAGTAAAGAATATATCTTTATTTAGTTAAATTTTTGTCCAGGTGTTATTCACTTAGTTGGTGTTCTCTTGAATGGGATGTGTAAGGTCATAAACCTTTGCTAAACCACTGTGAAAGTTTATACTTGTTTAACCCTATTTCTGTATCATCATTACCTTTGAGAATGGATCATACTCAAGTTGAGGGGGTAGTACAAACTTTTTGTGAATTGGTATGATCTGGAAATTTATGAATATATACAGTAGCATAATTGTTGATGCAGATAATCTAAGTTTGTATGATATCATGTATGATATCATTGCATCTAACTTAACAGTATGACTTATCAGAGTTTTTGCTGCATTCTTTTCTGATGTAGATATCCCCCTTGCTTCAGTTCCAGTAACCAGTTTGTTGAAGAGCCCAGCAAATTCACTTGTTCAGTTTTATTCAAGTCTTTTCCTTTGCCATCCAAGTTCATTTTGTTCTTTTGTAAAACACTTCCTGATTCTGATACATACTGTGGATACTTATAGTATAAGTTATCTGTAACACATTAGTTTTCATGGATATCACAGCCATATATTTTTCTCCAGTGAACATTATTTGAAAATCTATATTCAAGTCTATGTCTCTTTAAATATATAATTTCTGTAAGAGATATACTTGATTTTTTTTTTCACTTATGTTTTTGAAAATTTAACTTAAGAAAGATATCAAGTAAATGTGATACATTTCTATGAACTGAGAATTGATTCACTTGAATATACTTTACAGGGTTCGTCTAAGTAAAAGAAGACTCAAGCCTGGTACTCAGCCTAGCAAGTCAAGGTTGGTTGTACGACACCGTCCACTCAATGAAACAGAGATGAAGACTCAGGTAAATTATGAGGTTTGCTTAAGAAAAAATTTTATGGCGTACTGGAAAAACTCAACAATCTACCTAATATGTTGCATGTATAGGTCTAGCAAAATTCAATATCTTGAGACCAAGTCATATTTAATTTTTCACGATCTTAAGCAAAATTTTACTGTGGTATGGAATTATATACTTGCAAATAGCATACAATCAAATCATTAAGTTAATTTGCTTTTTTTAATGCATTTTTTTTATGCATTACTATTCATAAACAGTATTTGATTATTACATTGTTTAATGTTAAAATGGTGATAACTCTTTAATAATATATTTAGCCTTTGATAAACATTAATAAAATCTCATTTAAGCACATGGTTACAATTTAATTTTTGTTTTTATTATTTGAATCAGGCATTATATTTAAGTAAAGAAACTTAATAATTTAAAAAATTACCCATTTTTTGTTATTTAAAAGTTTTGGAATTATTTGTATTTTATGTTTCATATCTTTATTTTAAATATGTTTAAATATTTCCAAGAGTACTTGCAACACCTAGTGATGTTTGGAGTTTAAATTTATTTCAAAACTTCAAGAGGCTTATCAGAAAGAGACTGAACAAAGTACACAATCAACCACAACACACTAGAAATTAGACTGGTATCAGTGTTGTTTATTACACGTAACTGCCAACATGAGTTTTTTTCTTTTAATAGGAGATAAGAATGACACAGTTAGAACCTCCCCAAGAAGAAGAGGAGGTTGAAGAGGAAGTTCAGGAGCAGGAGGAGGAGGAAGGTAATAAATATAAGACTTTTAAATAGATTTATTCCTTATTATATAAAACATTTCATAAAAGATGAAATAATTTTTTAACACTTTTTTTTATTTAACCAGCAAAACTTGCTTCTTATTTAAGAAAAGGCTTTATTTCACATTTATAAAAGGAAGTTTTTAGTTTTCTGAGGTGTGTAATTAGTTACTTATTGTAGATGTAAGGGTAGGTTTAGGATGAATATCGGAAATTACCACAACCATTGCTGTTGTTTGGTGTATTGTTTTTATTTGGTTATTAATGTTTTCAATGGATTATTTGTTGTTTAAATTTTGCTCTTATAATTGTGATGAACTTTTCAATAAGTATGTTAATTATAAGTTAAATATGATATTTATGGACTTTCCCTTTATTTTTTCAGGTGAAGAGAAAGATCAGAGTGAACATGAAGAGCAGGAGGAAGATGAAGTTGAGAAAATTGAGGAGGAGCAGAAACATGAGAGTGAAGATGAGGAAGAAGAAGAAGAGAAACAAAAGGAGAATGAGGAAAGTGAGGAAGAGAATGATGCCAAAGCTAAGCCCAGTAGTAGTAGCAGTTCAAGCAGCAGCAGTAGCAGTAGTAGTAGTAGCAGTGAAAGTGACAAGTCTTCTAGTGAAAGTGAAGTTGAAGAGGAAGAGGAAGCCAAAAAACGTCGTGATGAAGAAGAGATCTTTGGAAGTGCTAGCGATAGTGACTGAATTTCTCAGGATGGGAACTTTAAAGGTTTCAGAACATAAAATGTAATGTTTTTACAAGCAGTAACATATATAATGTTGAGAAGCTATTTTAGCGCAACAGATCGACTTTTCTAATGATGAAAACAAATTAGCATGATATGCAATTCGTTTTGAAAATAAATAACACCAAAGGATTAGCACTTCATATAGTTTTAAAATATTGATTTTAAACAATTTGATTGTTTCATTTTCAAAATAAGACATAGGCATATCAGATGCAAGAAGAAACTGTTTTATTTATAATGTTAAAATATTGCCTTTCTAATTAAAAATTATGTGCCGGGCATGTTAAAGTAAGTTTTTTACAGAGATATGTCAGCTTATTCTCAGTACTGAAAGTTTCACTTCAGCAGATATGAATGTGACCATGGAATAAACTGGAGTTTTTAGTCTACTCATGAATAAATATAACAGCCTTTTATTGTGATTTCTTTTAAGGACCTTCTAGAAATTTCCACTGTAACAAAGTAATTTGTTGAGAACTTTTTCATTATCTTATTTTGCTTTTATCATCAATTCAACCATCAAATATATATTCAGCAATGAGTTCCAGTGTGCTGAAGATGATGAGCAGTGAACTTGTTGCTACTATTTCAAGAAATTATCTTACTCTAATGGATGTAGCATGTATGTCAGTTTCTATGTATGTAACTAAAACTCCCACAACATCTGTTGAATGGCACCACAAACAAAAAATCCATAGAAAATTTTACACTTTGGGTATTCAAGATTCAGACGATTAGAAAAATAACTGTGGTATGTGCAACAACCATTTCTTTATAATAGAACACAATTTTAAATAAAAGTACTCTCCTCACAACAAGAACAAGACTTTCTCTAGAACTGTATGTGATGGTTTAATTATATATCTTTATTAATGTAATTTTTAAATGTAGTACTGAGAAACTGGAGTTCTTAAACTGTTATTTTTTCAATAAACGGTACCACTTTTAATATATAAAAACATTACAGTTTATATCAGTAAAAAATTATGAAAATTTTGAGTTCTGTACATTGAATCATTTTGATGCAATGAGTTGCATGTGACTAAAGAGCACAATCAGAACACTTTTCTTGTGCGGTACTTCCCAGAAATAAATCCTTTTTTAGAAAATGTTTTTTCAATGAGGTATGAATACTATGATTAGTAATTACTAGCACAAACAGCCTCCCATAGAGCAGTGTTTCTGCTAGTTTTTTAATAACTATCAAAACATTTTCAAAGTTAGGAATGGCAACAGATAGCTTTATTAGCTTTGCCATACACAAACAATAAAAAAAATTCTGAAATATTAAGCATACGTGAAAAATAGATAGTTATTTTCCTGTGCTCGCTGTTTCAAATTAATGGTCTTTGTTTGCTTCCAGAGGTTGAATTTGTCTTTTTTTTTTATATATATTCCTTACATAGGTACACTTGTTAAATTAAGTTGCATCTATGGATGAAAAGAAAAACAGTTGTGGTTGAAAGCTCAGCCAGAATGAATGCTTATATGAAATATTGTTCAATTGTATATCTTGTTTTTAGCTATATTAATATTCTGTATACATCTGATATTTAAAGTAAAATCATTGATTGTGTTTTAGTCAGACCATTATTTTGCTTCCAAGTAATCAGATAAATAGGTTCCATTACTAAATGACAAAATTGTAATAAGAGTTTGTGATGTTATTCTGGTTATTTTCGATGTTATTCTGGTTATTTTCAATTCTAGCTAGTGAAGAGACACTGGTATATTTTGAATAAGTATTTTAATTGAAAGAAATGATTCCATGGAAATAGATGAAACATTTGGCTGAATTATTTATTAACTATTATAAACAAACAGAATTCCCTAAGTTTACAAGCTCATAAGATAACAGCTAGGTAGTGTCTATCAGTTTGTTTACATTCTTAATTCTTGTTAGTTTTTAACATTCAAATTGGAAATTAAACCTAGATGTCTCCATTTAGTACACTGTATATAGATTCTAATAGAACACTGCTATATTTTCAGTTGATACTCTCTTAACTTTTTCACCTGATATCGTTGGCTTTAGACATTGTGATAACACAATTCCTTAAACCTAAAGTCCAAAGAAACTATGATTCTAAAATGGTTGTGTCTATATTATCTTCATTTTTCCTACAGAGTTTATTAGATGGAATCATGATACTTTGGATTTATGTGGACTAACAGTGGTTGGAGAAATTTTTCCTCAATGCCGAATTCCTTGTTGGGTTTGTTTTTTTTCAAATAACGTGCACGTAGTGGTAGAAAATGTAAGCTATACATGATTTGGAATTGAACTCTGTGTGGTATGTAATGTAAAGAAACAGTGGGATTACCAAATCACAATAATTTAAAAAACATTGTCTTGTATTCTTTGTAAAAGATTGATTTGTACTATACTGTAGCTATGAAAATATCCAGTACCAATATCACCACATTCTTAAAGTGTACAAAGTTACTTGTCTTTTTTTAAGTTTGCTAAAAAATATAAAACAATAATTCAGAGAAAAACGTGAAATGTTTGAATTTATGAGTAGGGTGAAATATTGTGTATTGGTTAGTTTCTAGGTTAGTATCCCGGTGATAAAAATGTGTATTTATCAGTGCAAATGTCAGTTAGTAAGTTTTGTTAGCATCCATCATTGAAAAACATGTATATATAATTAAATCATTTCATTTTTGGTCCAGAGATTACTATGCTTGCTATGTGAATCCAAGGTTTGTGGTAAGTAGGCTTTGAGTGCACTAAAAGTGATGTCCAAATCCCACTAGTCATTCAGATAAGAGTATCTTTAGAATTGGTTGTTGGTGGTGTTAACTAGCTGCCTTCTCTCTAATTTATCAGTCCAAAATCAGAGACAATTTTGCACAAATAGCCCATTGTAGCTTTGTTTGAAAGTCCTAAAACAAATAAATTATCATTAGATTTCTTTCATGAGTATATATTTTGGAATGCTTTACTTTTTGGCATTTCAAAACGTGAATTAGGAAAAACATTAGTACTGTAATACATCATATTTTAACCAGTTAAACCTGACTTTAAATTTATCATTATTTTGCCTTTTACACATATTTGTATCTGAGAATTGTCAATCTTAACATTACACTGGAAGGGATTTCAGAAACTGTGATAAATATTTTTGTTTATATATATATATATACATACACGAGTTTCAACTTTTTCTAGGACTTATTGCATTAATTCACTAAGTGATATACCTAGTTCCAATGTTATAAGCAACTGCACATGAAGATTTAAAGTAATTTTAAAAACTGTAAGGGACCACCATCTAGTCTTCTAAGCAAAAGGTGTTCAGTATGAACTATAGTAGTAATGCTAATCGAAACGCATAGTTTATTTACATATGTTCTAAATCGTGTATTTGATTTAAACGAATTAAAAAAAAAAAGATGTAAGAATGTCAGAACTGACAATAGTTTTTAAAAACTGGAGCATGTAGCTTTTAGATGTAATGGTCTGGCTGTTATACTAAGGTATAATATCAAATAGCATTTCACACATTCTTGAATTTTCTATCATAAAAAATTCTAAGTAATTGTTAAGTTATTATTTGCTTTTCTGAAAAGCACAAAATTTTCTATGGTCTGGAACTCTGACGTGACTGTTTTACTTCAAGTATGAAATATGGTGAACAGTTTATGATGAAGTAAGATATTGCATAAAACTAAAAGTTTTATACATTAGCAGGAATTTTGTGCAAAAACGTAAGTTTAAAAAACTACCTCAAAAAATAATCAAAAGGTACAACGTAACTGGTACCACTGATGACAAGAACTGTTATAAAAGACCACGTAAGCTTACCAGATCAGATGTACCTTAGGCTTACTTCACTCAGAGACAGATGTAAATCTAGCAGCTGTCTTGCTGCAGAACTTCAAGAAACTACTGGTATTAAGGTCGACCATATACAATGTCACGCATATTGCATAAAGAAGGGCTGATTGGGTACATTGCCGCAAGAAAACCTTTGTTCGAGAAAGGCAACAAACAGAAGAGGCTTAAGTTTGCAAAACACTGGACAAATTGTATAAGAAAAGAGTATTTTTGTCTGTTGAGTCAAAGTTTGAGGGTTTTGGAACCAACATACACCTGTATACGTTCGTTGCAGGAGTGGTGACAGATCAAAGGAAAATTATCAGCAGCCTCCTGTTAAGCATGGTGGAGGGAAAATCCAAGTATGATATTGTTTAAAACTACTAGAGTTGGTGATATCCGTATTGATGGAGTCTTAAATTCTGCCCGACATAAGCAAATACTTTCTCATCATACTGGATATCGTTTAATGGAAGAAATTTCATTTTCCAACATGATAACGATCCCAAGCAGAAAAACAACGTGTTAATAGTGTGCTGGACTATCTTGCTCTTCAAGAAAAACAGCAAAAGGAGACAAAATCAAAATAAGATCTTTGGGCAGTACTTCAAGACACCTGGAGTTCAATTCCCACTGATTACACGGGCATGCGAATTTAAACTTCATAAAAGTTGCTTTGGTTTTAATAACGGATTTTCCATAATTCAGCTACGCAGATTTCGAATTTGTTACAAATCGGGAAGAAAAAAACTCTTACTTAGATCAAATTATTATTTCGTTTACAGCAATGAAAACTTTTTGTTGTTACGTTTGTTATATTTGGGCTCTAGAACAATGATAAGACTCACGTCGCGATTGGTCTAAAGCAATCTATATCCAGTGGTTGTCAACATTTTAAGCATAACAAAAGGTCACCCAATTTCAATGAAAATGACTCACTTATGTAAAAAGTATACATGACGTTTTGTGAAAAATCTGTACGTGATGGAGAAAAATGGATATCATTTTAGGGGTCGGCATAGAGGAATAATTGTATAACATGTACAATTTTCAAGACAATAAAACCATCGTAGGCCTGTGTTATCTCCGAAAACTTGAAGAAAAACATTCATCATTGCTTCAGGCAGTGATTTCAGCTAAGGATGGTCGTATAAATATTAAAGAAATGTACTGAATTTGCTTTTTATGCATTTGTTTTGCCTTCGGATAATAGGAAGCTAAAAATACCTGCACTAAAAGGAACTCTGCATGTTTTTAATTGAAAATACACTAGTATCTAATTTATGCACAGTGTAGAGATAAAGGAAAAGAATATATTACAATCAATTATGATCACTCTTTATTTACATATTTTGGGTTCATATTATCTCATAAATGTTGAAAACCACAAAATGTGACAGAAAATGAATTTTATCTGTAGTTTATCCATAAAAATATTAGCTTTTACATTTTTTACACATTAAGATGTTAACATTCCACCTTCAGTTATTTTCCTGGTCTTGTGCAAGTGTAGTAGAGTGTTGGACACACACTGTCAGCAGTATGGTTCCTGTGATTCAAATGGGACAGAATTACAAGTCTAGGTTCCACGCCTGAAGGTATACAGGATGCCGCAACAATTATTTTTGTCATGCTGAACGTAGTTAGTATATTTTGAAACAAGGCAGCAGTGGCGTAGCAAGGTTTCACGGCACCTGGGAACAAAGACACTTTTGGCGCCCCCACCTCTGAAATGTTTTGATTATTTGTTTTGTGACTCATTACCCACTTAATGGCAATAACATAAAGAATTAATTACCGCCTTACACAGGCCTAAAATAAAGTCACAATATAACATCTCACAACTGTAAACCCGGAACTAATGAAGTATAGCCTATTAGGTGTACTTACATAATTTGTAAACCATTTT
>NW_013669862.1:43330-44282 GCF_000517525.1 Limulus polyphemus
AGCTGCTTCTATAAAATTCATTTTTGGGTCCTGAAGACGTTTCTGCACTCGATTGATAGATGATAAAAGATTTCTCACAAAATGCAAAAGCACAAAAAAATCAAATGTAAGCATGCGTTGCAAAATATTATGAACACCACATTTTGTTTCAGCCATGTTGCTATTCTCATTTAATTGCTCTAACAGTCCTAGCAATTCATCCAGTTTTTCATGTACAACTTTTGCTCCCTTTTCTCTTGTACTCTACCGTGTTTCTGATTCACGCTTGACAGAAATCTTAAGCTCCTGCTGCAGTTCGTCCCATCGAGTTGTTGAATGAGCAAAGAAATTATAAATGGCTTCAATTATACCAAAAAAGGTAATAACTGTCGTTTCCTGACTTGCAGCATGAAGACATGCTAAATTCAAACTGTGGTTATCACAGTTTATAAACACTACTTTTGGATTTTTGTTCACAATTCTTTGTTGAACGCTGGCAGATGACCTGACATGACAGCAGCATTATCATAACATTGTGAACAACAATCACTCAATAAAAGTCCATCCGCTTCTAATTTTGTGCTATTTGTTTTCTCAATATTGGCAGCGTCTTTTCCCCTTTATCTGTATAAAGTCAATAAATGACTCTTTGACTTCTACTTTTCTTGTCTTAAAGTCAATGTCAACAAATCAAATCACTTGGGCCAATTCCTCACGTTGGGCTAAATCAGGTGTGGAATCAAACAGAATATCGTAGTATTTGTTTCTACGAATTGCTGACAAACAATAATTTCGCACATGTGAAGCCATGAGATTTATAAACTGATTTTGGATTTCAGGAGAAAGATAATATGTTGATGTTTGCTTGTTTTTAACATGCTCTAAATACTCTCTCATTACTGGATCATACTTTGCTAATAACCGCAAAAGTGTCAGAAAATTTCCAGGGTTTTCGTTTGAGGTTATGTCCTCA
>NW_013669862.1:45241-46306 GCF_000517525.1 Limulus polyphemus
TCTTGAAGGAACAGGATATTTCTAGAAAACGGGTGGCGTGATACTAGTCACGTGAACTCTCTGACACAACAATATGTTACATCAATCTTGTATTTTTTGTTGTGGAACATACACTTACTTGTACGTTGTACTCTAGGACTCGTACTTGATCTACAGATGAATGATGGAATAGTGTAATTTACTTCTGTACGTCATTTCGTTCTCACTGTATTTCAGTGAGCGGCTTTTAAAAGTTAAAACTGCAAGCGTAATACACACAAATAACGTAATACTATGTCGTATTTACTTAACGTAGGGCAGATGCGCTATATCCTAGGGGAGGGCACAATTATTAATTAATACACATTATAGGCCAGAGGAAATTTTGCACCCCTTCACACCTGCACCCGGGGGCGACTTCCCCCTTGCCCCCTCTTGCTACGCCATTGTGAAGGCAGGACTAAGTAGTCGCACAGAGAAGACCATCCTTTCACCAATGACTTGCACATCATACAGTCTAATCTCAAATATATATGCATCATCTAGCATCCACACTAGTATCAGTGACTAGACGTTTAAGAAACCGAAAAGACCAAAGCTACTGCGCTCTTTCTCTATATCGACCTTTATAACCAATTGGAATGGCTTGAGTTGTTTCACTAGTTTAGACATGTGACGTGCAACAGCTTCTGTTATTTTTAGCGGCTCATAGAATGGCTCCGAGTTTTTCAAGAACAAACTTTTATCTCATAGTTCCATCATCTCTTGACCGATTGGAATCTAATTACAGCAGCGGCTATTGAGGAGTCCCTTTTGTTTATATCAGAGCAGGTCAATAGTAGTTGCAAAGAGCACTGGCAATTATATACCTCTATAAAGAGGAATTTGAAATTTATTAAACACCATGTCTAAATCCTTTAGTGAGCAATGAGGTAAAATATTATTGGTTCCATACCTTCAAAAAATGTCTCAAATTCATTGCAAAATGATATTTATAATGTACAACCATACGATTGGCTCTGCTAAACAATTTGAGTTTTCTTTAGCTGATAAGTATGGTGTACATAAGATTAGTCGTTCATTTTA
>NW_013669862.1:46397-49653 GCF_000517525.1 Limulus polyphemus
TTCCGAATACAACTTTACGATACACTCAACTTCAACAGTCGCGCTATAACAAACTATAGTTCACGTCTCACGAGCTCTACTTCAACAATACGTCTCTCTCTGACTGCAGTTCAATTACTCATTTCCTACACACACATTGCCCCGTCACGCCGTGACCATCTTATATATATCAGACCACCCCCGAATCTAGTAAATGCTAGATCACTCCCGAAGGAACGGGATAGTTCTAGAAACGTGGCGTGACACTAGTCACGTGACCTCGCTGACGCAACAATATCTAGTTTTGGTGGGTCTTTTTTATGCTTTGTTAATTTAATAAAAACTACCAGTTGATATTTGGTACGTTAATTTTAATTCGGTATTTCTGGCAATATTCAACTATTATATTTAACTGGGGCTGTAGGTTTGTAGTCCCTACTGATGGAGTAGAACTTTCCAGACTGCCACATCGTCAGCGAATTGTGAGGAGTACTCGTGATTTGGATCTTTCAGAGGCATGTTGTTAACATACACGATGAAGAGGATAGGGCTAACTATCAGTTCCTGAAGGATACATGTCTCCGGAGTAAATAATTCAGAGAAGGTCCCTCAACATTTATTCTGCATTTTCTGTTTTCAAAAAGTTTGATAGCCAGCGAATAATACGCGCGGCAGCTCTATTTCTGATATGCGGAACCTAAGACCGTTATATCATACAGTATCCAAGGGTTTCTAGATATCAAAAAAGCATGCGACAGTGCCTTCTTTTTTCTCAAAACTATTTACTGTGGATTCAGTTAATTTAACTACATAATCAGCTGTTGGTCTAAATTTTCTGAATCCATTTTGTATTTCAAGTAATTTGGATGTTATCTCCAGAAATGTGGATAGTCTATTGCTGATTATTCGTTCTAGAATTTTGCCGACACAGCTGGTCAGGCTGATTGGACGGTAACTTTTCGGTTTATTGGCTGGCTTTTTGGAACATTAAGGCATTCGCATGCTTCCAAGAAACTAGGTTATATCCCGAGTTTAGGGATAAATTAAATATAGCCGTTAGATGTTCAAACAATCTCTGAGTGCCTTTTTTCAGGAGAATGGTTTGTATGTCATCATCTCCTGGAACTTTGTTCTTGTTACTTTCCTTTCAAAATTTCTTGTTCGGTTATTTTCTTTGTCGTCATTTTCATTGTATAGTAATCTTTTCTGTCATTTTCTGTTGTGTTAATGTTATTTATGTTTGCTGGGAAGTGTGATTTGTAGATTTCAATATTGTTTGTTATGTATTTGTTTACTTTATTATAAAAGTGTTGTTACAACAGTAGAAGTCACGTGACGTTAGGAGCATGTGTGGTGAATTTCTCGAATAATCGGGAACTCCGCGGATGTTGGAGATGCCTCTTTGTTAGTATATAAGCCCGGCAGTGAAAAGCCATCGGAGTTAAGCGAACAGTAATTATGGTGAGTTTAGGGTAATTTACGATTCTGTTTCAAGCTAGTGTGTTTTGCACTCGTAACGAGCGAAGTTATCGAGATTGCGAATCGCTGTGATTTATAGCGTGTATTATAAAAGTTGTTAAGTTTAAAGTGACGAAAAACGTACTGACTGTGGAATTACTGTGCACTAAAAGTTTGTATCGAGAAAGAATAAACTGGTTTAATCAAGAAAGGACTTGTTTTGCTGAAGTTCCTCGGAAAGAATTTCCACCGGAAATTAACAAACAAGCAGATACGTAACAATATTTTGTCAAGAGCAGGTTGCAGGAAAAAGTTGCTGACTAACACCAGAAAGAGACAGTTTAAGTTTTTTGGACAAGTTATGAGGAAAATCGAAATTGAAAGTTGGTCATGACTAGAAAACTGAGGTTGACTTATGCCAAGAGTCTATCTAATCGATATTGGAAGTTCTTTGTGCTTCAAGGAGAAGAGAACTGTAGAAGACCATAGTCAACAACGTCCTCTTTAGACATGGCATATATATCTATATAGAGAAGGGGTATTAAGTTCCTCTAAGTTCAGAAATTTAGGAAGTTAACAGAAAGTACATACTTGATTTTCATTACTTTTTAGCTATTATAGCCTAAACATGAGAAACCAGAGTTAGAACTCATACTGCTATCAAGTCAAATGGCAAAAAACTTTGTTATTCTACAAGCTTTGTTGTATTGACAAAATTGATCCGAATCGTAATTTTTTTTTGTTGGGTAACCAAATCAAATTTTGGGTTAGTACTCCAGTAATTTTATCTCAGTTTTTTCTTTAATTTTCAAATGTTTTATATCACATAAAAGTTTCTGTCATAAGTAATGCCATATTTTCAGTATTAAGATATAAAAACCATTTATTAATGTTTAGGGGAAACCCTTGGGTATTGAACTGAATAGATACTGTTGCGTCAGCGAGTCACATGACTAGTGTGACGCCACGTTTCTAGAACTATCCTGTACCTTGGCGAATGCTCTAGCATTTACTAGATATAGGGTAGTTGGTATATAAAAGAGGGTGACAACGTGACGGGAAGAATGTGTGAGTAATTGAACTGCAGTCAGAAGTATTGTTGACGTTCGTTGATATAGCGTTTGTTTTAGCGTGATTGTTGAAAATAAGTGTATCATAAAGTTGTATTCGGAAAGAATAAACCAGTTTTATTAAGTAAGGATTTGTGTCGCTAAAGTTTCGTCGGAACGAAGTTACCGAAAGTTAATTAACGAACGGAGACGTAACAAATTGGTGTCAGAAAGTGGGATAGAAAAGAAAAAAAAGAAAAGAAGAAAAATGGAAACGAGAGACGGAAAAGCAAACTACAGCTTAGCAGACTTGATGGCAGCAATACAAAAACAAGAAGAACGAGAAGAGAAATTACAACGGTTGTTAAAGGAAAAAGAAAAGAAACAAGAAGAGAGACAACAGCAGTTGCAAGAAAACCTGCAACAATGGCAGCTCGAACAGCAAAATATAAAAGAGAAATTACAGCAGTTGTTGGAGGAAAAAGAAAAGAAACAAAAAGAGAGACATCAGCAGTTGCAAGAAAACCTGCAACAGTGGCAGCTCGAACAACAAAATAAACAAGAAGAGAGATTACAGCAGTTGTTAGAGGAAAAAGAAAAGAAACAAGAAGAAAGACAACGGCAGTTACAAGAAAACCTACGACAATGGCAGCTCGAACAGCAAAGTAAACAAGAGAAGTTTGAGGGACTTTGCTGGCACTGTAATAAACCTGGGCACAAGAGAGCTCAGTGCTGGCAACTTCAACACAGGGGAGCCGATACAACAGTTA
>NW_013669862.1:50554-51419 GCF_000517525.1 Limulus polyphemus
GGGTGCCACAGCAGGAAAGGCTGGTATCCAGAAAAGTTGTTGGAACTGTGGAAAGCATGAACATTTGAGGAGCCAGTGTAGGAAGAATATTACCAACAAGTCGGCCTCAAGGAGACCAGTAGTGGTTGGTGTTGGGCAACGCCCACCAACCCCCATTATGAAAGTCTCAACAGCTAGGTGTAAAATGCCAAGCACACACAGTGTCTATGTGACAGGAAAGCTTGATGGCCAAAGGTGCAACTTTGTCATGGACTCTGCGTCTCAGCAAAACCTTGTGAGCATCAAGGTGTTAAATCACGAAGGAGTACCAGAAGCCATAGAGAAGCTTTGTGGTGTGACAGGACATTCTACAAGATTGTGGGGACCAGTGTGGGTGACTATTGAGCTCATGGGCATAAAGGACAGATAGAAGATACACTTGGCTGACATTGAAGACGAATGCATATTAGGATTGGACTATCTACTACCAAGGAAGTTTGTAATTGATTTTGATAAAATGATGTTTGGGAACAACAAAGGCCAAGTTCCGGTAACTGTTAAAAGAGAGGTTGAACTAATTAGGTGTCAAGGTGAAGTCAAAGTGACATATCTATACCTGGTTCCACTTCGTCATCATCAACTTCTTCTTTAAAGCAGAGCAGGAGAAAGATCAAGATTTGAAGCCAATAATTGATTTTTTAAAAGCAAGTGTTTCGCGCCCTGCTTGGGAGAAGGTGTCTAATCTAAGCCCTGTGACAAAGCACTATTGGGCTCAATGGGACCAGTTAAAGCTTGAAGATGGTATTCTTCTCTAGAGATGGGGAAACTCAGATGGGAAATTGACGACTTGGCAAATGGTTATACCGAGAAAGTTACGGGAAGTTGT
>NW_013669862.1:52419-54710 GCF_000517525.1 Limulus polyphemus
AAAGTTTTGTTGGAACAAAGTTACGGAAAGTTAATTAACGAACGAAGATGTAACAATACATTTCTTTCTCTTCACCATACTAAAAGCACATATACATTGTAGAAGAAATTGAAACAGATTGTGAAGAGGTTGGTGAAACAAGAAAAGTCGAGTTACAGTGAAGATTTATTAGATGAGTAGATATTATCAGCCCTTACTAAGTTATTTACCTTTACCATGGGAAAAGGAAAGCATGTAGGGGAGAGAAATGAATAATAATAATAAGCAGTGCCTACTAAATATGGAATTGTAGCTCCTTTGTGGCACAGATAATTGAATCAAACACAGTTGATGCATAAGTTACTCATTTTTACAGTAAGAGACTTTGAAAATTAGTGCAGATGGTAATGCTTAAGTCTTAAAAGTCATGCTTGCATTAATCATATTCCTGCTTTCTATAAGTCATGCCATAATCAGCATAACCAAATCAATAAAAAAAAACAGAAAAAACACTGAAGTATTGGGTTCAGGGAACAATGAACATGAGTAAAACAAGATAAATCACAAATGAATATACAATGTACAAGTTGGGTTCCATAAGATAGGTAGAAATATGTGTCTGAATAAGTTTATTTTTTGTTTGTGAACTAACTGTAAAAACTAACAGTTATTACACAGGTCAAAAATTGAAAATAACTGTTTGTTTTTTGGATGATTGCACAAAGTTACTTTTTTAAAAGCTATCTGCATTAACTTTATATAATTTTGAGCTGATAGGCAAGCTAGTTAACAGCATCCTCTGCCAACTTTTGGACTACTCTCATTTGACCAAATAATAATACACTCACAACTTGTAACTGTGGAGCACACTTATTTTGTTGCTGTAGCAGGACATGAATGATGGACTCACAAGTACATAATCCTGTATGTTAACCATTGAGACACTCATCAAAGAAAAGAAGTATTTATTTTGCTTTTATACTAAGGTATATTAATATAAAGGCTATAAAGGGATTACCAAAACATGTTTTGTAAAGGTTGTATAGGGAGAGATATTTATTTCAGTCAAAATAAGTGCAGCTAATGATTAGGAAAGTTTTAATCAGATTTTTGTTTATGAATTTTAAGATAAGTCTTACTGATGTTTATAAGGTCTGTCTCTGATAAGGGGGATTTCATAGACATTGTATACATATGATGGAAAGTATATACAAGGAGCATGGTAAGAATACAAAAGCATGATTACATTCTTTGTAGACGAGAAAGTGGGTATTTGGCATGGAAAAAATGGTATTCAAAGATTCATCTAATAAAATAGCTGTAGATTTCAAAAAATAGTTGTGGCAGTGTCACCATTGTTTACCTCAAACAGCAGTTAAGAAATGAAAGCATTAAAAGTATGAGTTTGAACAGCTGAAATATGCGTTATCCAGGTGAGTCTAGTGACTTAGTTATTGTCTAAGAACTTTGTAGATTTAGTAAAGGTTTTATTAAATAAAGGGAGTGTTTTAAAATGTACTTACTATTTTTACAGAGTTTGCTATGAAAAACCAATGGCTTGAGTTATGGCGTGGTTGAAAATGATTCACAATAAAAAGTACCAGGTTGTTAGTGTTTCAAATAGGGTTTGGATGCTGTTAGCACCTTTTACAAAAACAAATTTACTTCTAAGTAATTTCTTGGAAATAGCGATACAATATTCTGACACTTCCACTTACATTGATTATCATTAATTTCTAAATCTGCAGCCATATATAATTCTATAAACAGTAAGAATTGTCTTTATGACTTGTATAAATTTTAAGTATTATTTTAGTTCAGAAGAGCACTAAGTATACTTTTTTCTGAAATACTGAAATACTCATAACAACTACAAGCCGAATAAAACAATTTAAAATTTGCAGTTGTAGTGAAAAAACACATTATTTAGAGCAAAATACATATAATACATGACACTTTTTCGTGCAGTGCATTAAATGTATAATACATTGTAATGCTGGTTGTACAAATAAATATATCAATAAACAAAGACAAAAGAATTTTTTGTTACAGATGGTTTTCACGGGTATCTCCTGGGCAATTATCTGACAAGTCTGTAAAATCTGCAACGAAAAACAAAAAAATGTCATATATATATATATATATATATGTCTTATGAATGATTACAATGAAGGAATAAAAAGTAAGCACCGAAACTTATTATAAAAATTACATAGTGTTACATTACACATACTGTAGATAATTTCAGTGTTTTTGGCAATACATTTTGTTGATATAAGAACATACTGTTGCGTCAGCGAGATCACGTGACT
>NW_013669862.1:55668-63319 GCF_000517525.1 Limulus polyphemus
AATCATCAGATTCATAAAAGTTCATACTATAGTTTTGAAAGTGTAGGCCTATCTATCCATATATTTCTATATGCTTCTGTAAAGCACTGCCCTCTTTTAAAGTTTATATACAACAAACTAGAAGAAATTTAAAATTCAGATTGAATGAACATAAAAGAAATGTTAAAAATAATAATATTACTATTTCATCTTTAGCAGAACATGTCAGTGAAACTAATCACACAATTCAGTGGTAAAAAATTGTTATTTGAGCACAACCTGGAACTTTAATTGGTATGAATATACGTGAATCTATTGAGATAGTCAAATGTAAAAAAAGTAAATTTAAATTATTGAATAAGGACCTGATGGAAATATTGTCAACAGAAGGTGTGAAATTCTTCAATATGTAAATTGGTGTTTTAATAACTGTATAAATAGGTGTTATTTTTTGCAAAACATTACACTCCTGAGGATGAAGCAAGATATACGTCGAAACATGTAGAGTGTATTAGATTGTTTTCCAGTCAAGTCGGGGATTTTACTACTTTTTAACCTTGTATAGTAAGTTATTATTTTAATATTTTATTTTAATAATTTGGAGACTGGAAACAATCTCACTTTATTGAATTGTGTATAAAATAATCGTTATTTTTAAATAAATCTTTTAAGTTTTCAAAATTGAACATTACAGATGTGCCAAAAAAAATCTTGAAAAAATATTAGTTTGGTGTTGCATTAAAGACTATTTCATTCTTTTAGCACTGAATAAATTTCTTCCCCAATTTACTAACTTATTTTTGGTTGTTACAAAACTCAGTGTAGAGAACTTATTAAACAAAATTGGATTAAATCACTCATTTTATCTGTAAAACAACGGTAGTTAGTGTGATTATTTGAAGTATCAATAGTATGTGTTTTTTTTTCTTTTTAAGATTTTGGGTGACATATATATATTTATGGAGACCTATAAACACAAGATCGTGGATCTGAAACTATTTGGTGTATAAATATTTTCAAAAAGGTGTTAAAAACCAGATGAGGTCTGCACACTCCAATGATAATTCTAGAGTAAATAATTATATAAATTGTAAACATCCAACAAATGGCTAAGTTTTCTACTAACTTAAATGCTACTTGAAGTTGCTTTCTAACTTTTTCTTTCTTGATGCATGGTTTTAAACTATATCTTATTATGATAACACAATTAAACTAGTTCAATGCTACAGTAAATTACAATTCACTTGCTACAAAATAAAATGACATCAAGATCATAACCATGCAGAGAAATGTGCAGGATTATTAGACTTCTTCTATAATTAAATTTTATCTGTCACATGAAAAAATCCTGAATCATTTCCCATGAATAGTGTAGACTAATGATAAATATCCAAAAAAAAGCATGCGAGTCTAAGGTTTGATTTATGTTCATGTGAAGAAACATAACTTCACGTTTTAATTACTAAAGTATATTAACACTTTAAACGTTATAAAATCTACATCATATTTGATTTAGATTCTTTTAACTTAATCACGAAAGTTTGATAATATAAGTAAATATTTCGAGGATACTCCTAGCTTTCACATTTTATTTTTCTAAGTGAGAAAAAGTGTTTGGCAGTTTTTAGTTTTATAGCATGAGCCAGCATACATTTTATTCTATATCAGACATAAAAGGGATGATGAGAGAGTTGATAAGGCTGAAGTTCTCAACTGATCATGTTACAACTTATTTATACACTTTTAAAGCTAGATATTTTTATATAACACCTTGGATCACTGCACAGTAAATAAACCCAAGATGGTAATGTTGATGGAAGGTTTCGAATTCGTTTTTGCAATATAGGTCAGCATGCAAGTACCTTCATGTGGATGTAATCAGTTAACTACCAGGCTCTATTAGTTTACCTTCAGTTTGATTCTCCGTAGCCTTACTTGTATATAATAAATTTCTTAAAATGATACATATAAAACACCAAGATAACTTCCCACAATTAAGCCTTATAAAGCTTTCTTGGGTGATGTTGTTGATCACTGACCTAATATGAGCAAATATATTTTCATATCACTGTTTACAATTCAATTGTTCTAGGAAGATACTTCATGTTCAAGAAATAAAACACTTTATATATTCATTATAGCACAAAAAATATCAATTTAGTTAAATCAGCTGTAACAGAACAGCATATTATTTAAGTTTTATGCATAAAATAATTATATTTTAAATATTTACAAACACAATATTTTTTTACAATTTTAAACTCTTAAATGGTACAGAGGGTTTTTGCTGCCTAACTGATCTATCTAAATTGCTTGGGAAACCTTGATTATATTATTCAAACTTCTACAATTTAATAAAAGTTTATGTTATAGAAAACATGAAACTTGTCACACTAGCTTTGTAAGAGAAGACAATACAGACAACAGAGTTTTCTTTCAGCTCCAAAACAAACAGAATCTGTAGACAAAACAGGCATTATAAAGTCAAAAATGTTTTGATAATATGTAGGTAGAAGTAGGGCTTCAAGCCATATTTCATATACACACTGTGTATGATAATGTGTAAGTAGAAGTAGGGCTTCAAGCCATATTTCATATACACACTGTGTATGATAATGTGTAGGTAGAAGTAGGGCTTCAAGCCATATTTCATATACACAGTGTGTATGATAATGCACTTATTGCTTTAAGTTTCAAAAGTAATAAATTGAAAAAAAATCTTGGGGAGAGGCAGTCACCTTGCAAAGCCCAGTGATTATACATCTTGTTACTTCTTTGACGTGATGTCCAAAAAATCGTGCATCTAAAATTGTTTTCTTGTTCAGTAACATGAATTTGGAAGTTCTGTTACAACAACTACAAGAATTCCCTCAGACCAAAAAATGTACAATGTAGCATTAGTTTAGTCAGAAGATGGTATTTAACCCATTACCAAAAAGCATGAAGAACAAGATGATACAGAAGCATGTAGTGAGCAGCCACTTTTGTACCTCCAGGAAGAAAAAGGTTAAGCTACACCAATGAACAAATGGATGACATGAATTTAATTAGAATTTATCAATATTACTTGGTAATTAAAGAAATATTTTTTTGCTTTGTTGATAGTATTAAATGTTGCCTTATTTTATTTTTAGGGACAACATTAAAGTACTGTGATGCCTACTTCAAAGAACAAGGAGGATATGCAGGATATAGAACTACAGCAGGTAAAAATTACCAAGAAGATAAAATAAGCAAGTAATTTAGCATAGGTTTAAAAACATATTTTTCAAACTCTGTGTAAATACATAGGTGATTCCCATACAATGAGTAATTGCAACTAAATGGAATTTATCATCATTATTATATGTGATTATGAAATACTGTTCCAAAATGTCCCATATTACCGTTTGACCTCAGTTTCTATGTAAGCCTACACAGTTTTAACAACATTTATATCTAAACTTTAAGAAAGCCAAGACTTGGTTATGATTCATCAGCATCTTTTACTTCCACATATCATTTCACAACATTTGCTGAAAGCTTGGGATCTTTGTCTTATTAGAGGAAGAATAATCCTTGCATACAAAGTCTTGTCTTTGAGGTAACAACATGACAGGTTATAATACAATCTGGATGCCATCAATTTTGTATAGACCTCCCAACACTATTGCTGCACACTTAATTATTCCAGCCATGCACATCCTCAGTAATGGTGAGGAGTCTCAACATGTTGACGGTCTTAATGACCCTGGCAGTCAATAGGCCTAAAACCCAAATAACCAACTGGTAGAATTGCAAAGCAGCCTAACAATTCAATAGGGTTGGTCATCTAAAAAAAAAAAAAAATTGGTAGCATACATCTGCACATTGCCTTGATAGTAGTACACATGAAAAAAATTCATTCTCCACATGGATTGAAAGAATTAGATGAAATACTGACTATAATACTGTTTTCCTCTCTATCACTGAAGAAACTATTATTGATTGTTATAAAAACAATTTAACTGTAATGGTTCTTTTCACATTCCAATAAATCTATCCATCATGACTTGAAATCAGAGACATGCAATAAACAGCATTTCAGATCTATCTATTGTCTTCCACAAGTTATGGCCCAATAAGCATTTTGTTTAATACCAGAACTCATCAATTGGGATGGATGATGAGAGACTAAAGATTCTACGTAATGCTATTTATATATGCACTACAAAAGTTAAGGTTTAAACACCGCAAGCTGACAATATATTGGAAAGCATAATTGTACTGAGATGTTGATCATTTTCATACAAAAGAAGGAAAATATCAATAATAATTGCATTTTATACATGTTATTCACTAATTTAATAATGATTTCCAGTACTGTATATATATCAACACCAATTAAAAAGATAACATTTTTTTTACAGTTTTGTTTCAAGTATACAGCAATTATTTTATTACACAAAGCATAAAAGTAGCAGCCCCATTTTACATTAAATATTTTTTGTCAAGAACATATACAGAGATTCTGAAGTCCATTCACGTGTAAATAATTTAGAAATAGAGAAATACAGCAAAATATTGTTTCCAATAATGATATGGAATAAGGTGTTGTGGGCCCACCCTGAGAAAATATCATTGAGGTCATGCAAGGACCAAAATGTCTATTAGAAAGGTGTAGACAATAAAAAATGTAACATTTTAAACCAAAAATTACTAAAACTGTTCCTCAAGAATAACAGAAATAGGGATAAATGCAACAAGAGTAAGCATTGTTACACAAACCTAAGCTTCAAGTGCAAGGTCAGATTTATGGGTAAGCAGGCAAGTGCATCTTTGAAGGGTCGTCCGAAAGATTATAAATACTAGAATAAAAGCTACCTACTTAAGGTAGCACACTGCTGTTACTGTTCCCAAATAATCTAAAGAAAGTTTAACATGGTCCACAGAGTTTTATCAGAATACCCCTGTTGCTGCTGCTAGATCGTATGCTAAATGGTTTCCAGATGAATGTCATCCTTTATATCCAATGATAGGAAATGCGTGTCAATAGCTGTATGCCATAGGTTCATTTACTCATATATGATGTACAAGCAGATCAGAACTAACCAATAATGACAATGAAGCTGCCATATTACTTCATTTGTATTTATTTATGCATATAATTGTTGTTATTTTGCTGGAGTAATTCTTCTAATTTTGTTTTAAAATGTGTAATTTGTTAGAGTCTGCACCTTTGCAACTGTATAATGCATATTAACCCTTAAGCTATGGGTAGGTCAAAGTGAGCACATCACAACCTTTAACAGTTACATTTACAATTCAATTAAATTACTCTATTATCAATGTATATTAATACACTTGCCATCAAAACATAATTAAAAATAAAGTTTTAATGTTATATAAGTTTTAAAATTTTACTTTTATAATGAAACATTTAAACAAATCCTCAATCTCCCCTAGCATGAGAACTGCAAAATTTTTTCTCTAGGTACTCCCTCTTCAATTTATTCACCACCCTTCTCTGAAGTATACAGAATTCAATCTAAATTACTCATTATAATATAGATATTACTCAGGCAAAATCTAATATTTATAGCCTTCAATCTTATTTGTTAACGGAATCATAAAGTAGAAAATCTGACCTATTTCCCACACACTTGTTATATCCTCTCTTTCACAAGTTGCCAATAGTTTTTTCTGATGTTTTATACTATACCAAGAGAGGGGCCAAGTTTTAATCCATGGAATGACATATAATGCTACATTTTTTTCAGTACAAGGTATTGTCAACTTTGTCTTCAGTTTGAAAATTTATCTCGTCGTGTTCAGATTGAGCAGCTAAGGAAACTGATTTAAGCCTCTCTTGTATTAGTTAGAAAACCAGTAAAATTATGATAGTTATAGGACATTGTTTGCCTTATGTGCATTTTATTCTCTGTCTTAGGTGCATTATTTAAGTAAATAAGAATTTAGTGTACTGGTACCATCATTATAAAAAAAAGTAGGCTTAAATTTCATCAGCAACCAAAAACAAAACAACAAGAGGGCAAAGGTATTATATCCACCGTTTTTCATGAATATTTGTCATTTATTGTTACAAAAGTAATTAAAATGTAAAAATTACAAACTTATTAGGTTATACAAGTTTAGATCAGTAAGATAATGAAAACAAAAATCTTCATGAGATATGCTCACAAACAGCTTGTGCATTAAGCCATTCAATAAGATAACACAAGTTATGTGTTTGCTGAGTGATTTGCAACTTGTGTGTTGGGATCATTAGTTAGAAACAGTTTAAAGGGCAAAATATAATAAAACTAAATATAAACATATGCAGCTGTTACAAGTTTTTAATCTATTTAAGATAAATAACTTTAGTTTCTTATTATAATCTGCAATCATTCCAGAAAGATAAAAAAGGGTAGTTTAGATTTCTTTCTTTTTATGGCAATTACAGGATTGGTCCAATTGACCAAATCTGTAAAGAGTTGGAGGTAGAGAAAATAACAGATAAAATATAAAGTTTTACAGAAAACACAATGTTTGGTAGTTATTTAGAAGATTTTAGAGGTTATGCAAATGAAGTTTGAAAATTTTCAGATGAAAAGTATTTCTAAGTTTAACATACAAATTACTCTGCACTCAGAGCAGTAAACACTGTGACTCCATATATTCACAGACGAATCTTTAATAATAATACTTAATTAAAAATTATAATTTTTTCTGTGTACAAAATGCTTGTCATGTTTACTGAAAGCTTGCCAAATTTCGTGAAGATACACAAAACGTATTAACTCTTTCAGCACAGGCTCGGTCACAAGGGCTGACCTCGTAACCATTTTGAGCTTCTCATAGTTTTCATGTTATAACTTTTAATACAGTAAGTGTATCTTCATGAAATTTTGCAAGTTGTCACTACACATTACAAGGCTTTCATATGCAAAATATCAGATTTTTAAATTAAGTTTAAAGATTTTTCAAGTACGGTTTTTCTCATGCATTTTTCTTTTTGAATGTTGACTATCCAACGTGCAGAGTAATTTTGATTTTAAGATTAAATATATTTTTATGCATTAGAAAATTTTCACATGTGAAACCTTTATAACCTTAAGATAATTGTAAAGCTTTTGTTAGAAACAAATTCATATTTTTCTGTTACTTTCACTATTATATCTCTGTATGGGTTTGGTTGATTTGACCAACCTCATAACCACCATAAAAATTTAGAAAATAGATATAAATTATGTTTTTTTTCATTCTAGAATGACTGCAAATTATAACATGAGAACACAAAAGTTTATTCTAAATAGCTTATACCTCATTGCATTATACATCTATATATATTTATTATTTTTATTTTATTGACCTTACAGCTATGCCTGGCTAACATTACAGAAGTTGCAATGACATGGTGCATGTACACTCATGTTACCGTATCCAAGAATATAAAACTGGCCTTTAAAAAATGATCTCTCTTGGCTGTGTTCTAATGGACCAGTATTTTGTAAAATACAGTCACATTTTGGTTATGATACATTATATATGGATGTACATTATTACCATTCACAAATAAGTCTTTAAATTTCAGTTATTTTTCTTAAAACATAGAACAGTAAGTAAAGAAGTATAGAAAACAGTTATCTCTTCTAGTTATGAACTTTGTACTAATTTGCTTCTTGCCATAAGTTGCTAGGCCTTATCAAATTTC
>NW_013669862.1:64319-74603 GCF_000517525.1 Limulus polyphemus
CGTTTTTTCCTAGGACTTTCCAGTACTGGAAAAAAAAATCGCGTTTTTCCAGGATTTCCATGACATTCCAGGACGCGTACGAACCCTGAATACACTACAATATAATTCCACATACTTATTTAGTTGCTGTTATAAGGTTCACACAAATAGCATACATTCATTCCTGCTTAAGTGCCATTTGTAGTAGTATTTTCTGTCTGTACAAGAATAACTAGTTTTATAAACTATGATATATAGTTTAAACTATAATGATTCTAGCTGTCAAACAAAAAAATATTTTATGACTGATTTTGCAATAAACAGAACTTGATGAACTAATTATCATTATCAAAACATTTTGTTACATTGTATTACTGTAATGTGAATAAACATTTAAACTCTGTTACCTTTCTTTCCCAAGCTCATCCCTGGTTTGTACCCCATCTTTTGCAACATAGCAAAGCCTTTATTATTTTCAGGAAGAGCATTACTAAGTCCTTTTAAACGATTTTCTTCCTCTAGCTGTTTTATAGGTTTTTGAAAATTGATTTTTTTACTTTCAATTTGTTGTTTTTCTAGCTCATGCTTTCTCTTCAATGAGTGGTTAAAAACTAACCCAGGTCGAATGTCACTGAAAAAAAATGTGAAAGTCATATGAACACATATTTTTATACAAACTAAATACCACAGAAGAAAGCCAGCACAGATTCAATAAAGGGAAATCTTGCCTTATTAATCTGTTAATTTATTTGAGAGATGATATTTGTTATCTGAATGATGGAAAGACTGTGGACTTGGTGTACTTATATTTTCAAAATGTTTCTAATAAGGTGCCACACAGAAGAGTAGCTAAAAAAATCATATAGGAAAGGGTTGGTGAAAGACAAGTTAACTGTAGTGTAGGGTGGTTTGGATGGGAAAATACAAAAGGTTATTAAGCCAATGTCTTACCTAGTCCTTGTATCTATTCAAAATGTTGTTCCTAATCAATTCCAGTATATATACTTAATCTTACTGTCTTATAATCATACAAAAAACTTTGCATATATGCATTACAAGTTGCTCACTATTTGCAAAAGATAGTATAAATGAATTCAAATTTTAAGGAACAGAGAATAAGGAAATATGTTAATTGAGCCCAGTCAAACTGAAACAATGATAATCAAAAGCATGATCATTCACAGTATGTGGGGGTAAAGGCAGTTGATTCCCGAATGCAAATGCTCCCCAAAACAACTCACATGAACCTCAATATCCAGGGAAGAAGGAAACATAAAAATATTACCCAAAGGCTAGTTCCTGAGAAGAGCAGAGTTGGAACATAGGAAACAGAAGATAAGGGCAGAACATAACACACCTTAATAACCAAATCCACCAAATGGAAAAAAAAAGGTCTGAGCAAGTCCACCAACACAACACACAACTGAGAGGCATATTCAGGAGGGGGAAAAAGGCTGTTCAAATTCAAACTTCCCAATCACTAAAACCCATGATATGACAATCATCAGTTTGTTCTGAATGTTGCATGAAACTGATCAACTCCCAACAAACCAGAGTTGTCACTTTATGGGCTGAGAATTGTGGTTCAGACCCATTGGACATGATTGGTAATTCTGCTTCAGCAGTTGTAGTCATGATCACCTGAAACTGCACGAGCATAACTCACAAAATTGAAAGAGGAGAGAAGATAAAATAATTTTTAACTCTACACAAAAAGAGAACAAAAATGATAATGAACAATGTAACTCAAGTAGAAAAATTAAGAAAGCAAAAACTTGTGAATCAAACCACAAGGAAAAACATATCTATTCAATAAGACTGCCAATCAAGAATTGGTTAACAGCTGCAAGATTAGAGAGGGTACTAGTTATGATAGGGTAGTGTTGCATTGCTATTGATGGAGGGTTGCTGCATAATTATTTTCTTGTTAGTATGCAGAGATATGTGGGAGTTTCAGGGCTAGTGATGAGCAAAAATCTGCACCGACAGAGGGCATTATAAGTTGAGAAAGCTTTCTGTGGGAGGAGGCAAGATATTGTATCAGAATAAAGTTTTTTTTAGTATGAAGCACAGAAGAACTAGTACTAGAATTTGCTTGCCAAGTGTTGAAGTACAGGACATTATAGAGCATAGTGACAGTTTATTTGCTGGTCCAACAAGCATTTTCTTTTGTAGTGCATGTGTGTAGGTGTAAATAATGTTAAAAAGTGTAAGTCCAAAGATCTGCTTCATAAATATAAATAACTCTTTTAGAGGTTTAGGGACAGAAACAGATAATGTGCCCTTTTTATGTGTTCCCTTGGGCTAAAAGCATGAATGAATAACTCAGTAAGATCCAAGGCTTACACATAAACGAAAGATTATCAGGATACAAGAGAACCTGTGACCCGTTGGGTCACCCACTACTCAGAGGTTATGAAGAATTCAATCTAATTTCAATCTTGCACCGAAATGAAGGTTTATTCTGAGATAATTTAATCAAATATTTCAATCCATTCATGTTATTCATAATTCAAGAAAAGATATTTGATTGTTGATCGGGAGTAAAAGTAAAGACTATTTCATTTTTCAAAAAAGTGAAGTCAGAGTTTTCAGGTATTGTGATGAATTAGTTCATTATGTTGTGGTCTTTCCCCTTAAATCTTTTACAAATAAGAAACAGTAACACTTTATTTTTTCTTCGAATTACCTACCATAACTAAGGCACATTGAGAAATTCTTCAACATCTTGTTTTTGTCATCTTACGCCTTTTAATGAAGATTGGAACATTGACAGGGAAATAGATTTGAACAAAGAAGTTTAGTAAAGAGTGAGAACGGTAGTGCGATGTAAAATTACTCATGCTAGAAATTTTCATAAAAGTGACCCGAAAAACGTTGCTAACTCGGTAACCCATGGCCCGATGAAGTTTCGTAAAGAGCACAAACGGTAGTGTGAATGATTTTTTGACTGAAAAGATAAGCAAACAAACAATCTCAGAATTTTAGTAGTATATAGATAGATTCTTCAAGATCTTGTTTTTGTCATCTTATGCCTTTTATGAAGATGAGAACATTGACAGGGAAATAATATAATAGCCAATGCTCGGCGAGAGGTTTTCGTTTATAAAATTTTGTTGTTATTCTCGACTTGATTTTTATTTTATTACCTCATCTCCATAGTTACTATTTGCAAATAGTCAATAATATTGTAGGTCCATTTTATTGTTGTTCTTTCTACTTGCCATTATAACACATTTTCATCTTCACTTGATTTTTTATTTTATTACTTCATCTCCATAGTTACTATTTGCAAATAGACAATAATACTGTAGGTCATTTTATTGTTGTTCTTTCTGTGCATCTTTATAACACATTTTCATCTAAGCATTTAATTTCTGTTGTGCATATATTGTTGTATAGAAGATATTTTAAATTGATTCATCTGGGGGAAAACGAATAGATAGATAAACTGATATGTGGCGCCATCTAGTGTACCTAAATTCATCTAGAACTTTTCAAAAAGTGACCTGAAAAATGGGGTTAACTCGGTAACCAGTGGCCCGATTTTAACAAAACTTATTTTATTCTGTTTCTATTCTCATTTCATTACAAATATGCCAGTATTGTGCACCATTTTTGAGGTATTTAATTACAGACAAGCCCACAAACAAACAATCTCAGAGTTTTAGTAGTATACAGATGCTTAGAGCAACAGGTGGACTGGTTGAACCTGAAAGATAGATTTCCAGATAACAGTAAACTATATGCTAAAGACAGGTTCTTTATAAGATGGTTTGGTAGTAAGCTATAATTCATTGGAAATAAGATTAATTGAAACTTGCATAATGGTGAGGAAGCTTGGGAAATCGGGAATAAACATTTTAATATTGTAGGATAGCTTGGAAAATTAAAAGATTAGAAAAAGTAGATTCAGAGCATAACAAATTAAGCAACAGTTTTAAAGAAAAACATATCAGATTTAAATATAAACATTAGGATCAAGGTAATTCTTAGTAAATATAAAAAGTATTAGGAACCAAATGGATGAGTTCAGGGTGAAATTTAAGACTAACAGAAATGGATTTATAGACTTCATTAGACTAAGGCAGTACTGATAATAGGAATTATTTTTCAAAATCAGGTTTCAAATAATTTAGACATAAAGAATGGTGATCTAGAAGTAGATCTATATAGGCTATAATCAAGGGCTACTTAGGTAAAAACATTTTAATTGACAATTTTTATAGATCACCTGTTGAAACAGAAGAAATGAATAAGAAATCCAAGGTTTCCACACTTCCAATGAAACTTTTTCCAGGAAGTTCTTTGATAAAATGTATTGTCATTATAACACAACAAACTATAGTATCAAACTATGAAACAGTGTATGCATGAGCAGATTTTTATGAAGTACAAAAATAACTTTCATGAAAGGTTAGCAAAAAATTACATTAGTTGTAATTGCATTATATAAATAGAATATGTCATAGGAATAAAGCTGGATGTACTCCATTAATTTATGAAGCATTGAGTATTGTACATCCCAACAATTTACCTTGTCTTATACAAATTAATAAATATGTCATCATTTATTTACCATTTGGCTTATTTTATCTCTGAAGAGACATGAGGTAAAGTCTTGAATTTATGTTGTCACTTTTGTACTAAGCATTGCTTACAAACATACTCACATCTATGATAATATAGGTAAATAATATTTTTTATTGGCTTTTGCCTGCTATAGATCAAACTCATATACTAGGTTCTGTTGACACGCAAGACATCTTGGACTTCTGGTTATGTTCTTGTACTGTACACATTGTTTTTCTACATGGCATGGCTTGACATTATCTTTTAAACTCAATTGTCCATTTGGGCACATGGGTGTTAAATTTCATTTTTACAAAATTCAATTGCCTGAAAATATCTGATAAAACTTTATACTTTTATTAAATTAGTTAACTGATAAAGAAATCACCCAATAAATAAATTTCTAAACAAACAAATACTGGTTTATTACAGAAGAAAAATGGGCTTTCAAACCATCAATTCTGTATAGCATATTGCCAGTTGCAGTGACCCTTGTAATTTCTCTTACATTTTTGAAAAGTTATGCACACCAAGTAGAGGTGGGTGATTAACTCACTTAACCAATATAATCAATACCTATGAGCATTGATTAGCTTCAATCAAAATTACGATTAATTTGATTAGTCTCGACAATAAACAACTAATCAAACTAGTGCTGCTGATTATTCAAACTAGCCATGTGGCTAAAATTGCCATTATGACTTTTCATTGTCAGTTTTGATAAATCAAAGGTTGTTCAACCTAACTGCTTAGTGTCACTACTAACAAAAATAATTTGGTTAATGTAATCTGTTAGCAAGTCCAAGAATTAATCAATTATTATAATCCACTAATTGCCCAGCTTTACTACCACGCAGTTCTCAGTTTATATTAGTTCAACAAGCTCTTTTTTTCTATTACAATAAATCCTCACTTCCATTTCTTTACATATTCCTTCTCACTTTGTTTATTTTCTGATTTGCATTTTTTACCAAGATTTGTTGATTGTGATTTTACTTTTAAAAATCTATTCAAGCTAGGAAACTTGCAAGAGTAATTAAGATGCATTTTTATGATAACTAACAAGAATTTGCATGCACCATCCAATACTAACAATAAAACTGATGGAAATTGCCAAAAATAAATAACATCATGCAGACAAATGGATGACAAGGAAGATCAAACTCAGTTTTGTTCCTAGGTTCTACTTTATAAAGGGACTTTGTCTTCTCCTTTCAAAATTAAGAACAAAGAATGGATTTCATAATGAAAGTGTACCTAAGGATTAACAATAACATTTAGTTCATGAACCATGACTGTGTTACACTGATTTGGTAGTTAATTTCACACTAGACAAGATATTGTTACAATTCAACAACATACCTTAAGTTTCCAAAGCAAAATCTTAGTAATCTGCATGAATTTGGCACAGTAAACACACATAAATTAGCTGTGCTCAATCTGGAATGTCAAGTGGGTGCATCACTAATGCATTGATATTAACACGGTAAGTAAGAGTTAAGAGGTTCTTTTGGTATATACGAGTACAGTAATTTTGTGTGTATATTATAACACACCTATAACATAAATAATGCTACAAATGCTTTTATTCTTCACTTGCTTTCTTTTATGCATAGACTTGCAATAATGAGTCATAAATAAAACAGATACAAATATAGTCATGAACCTGGTCACAAACAATGTAGCTGGTGTATCAGATGTTCACCACAAAGGCAAGGCTTGCCAATGTGATAGAAAAATATTGTCTTATTTTGGATCTAGTAGCATTCCATGTTAGTGGCTCTGTGATTGGTCAAAAGTGAAATGAATATAGTCATGCTTATTACTTGAAACATAAACATTAGAAAGACTCGTTTGATAAAATATAGGCCTACTCATGGAAATTTGAATATGATAGATCAAAATGACAAGCACACCACCCACGTCAGCAAGAATTTCTTTGAGTATGTTGAAGATAATTAAAATGTTTAAGATAAGGATTGGGTCCTTAAACTAAAGATATTGTTGGCAACATTTAAGTTGAAGATTTTGAGAAGGTTTAGTTTTTAAATATTATCTAAATGTTTTAGAGCTTCTAATAAATGAAGCTTTATAAAACAATTTCAGTGAAATATAATACCACAAATCAAAGACAGCATGAAATAACTACAGGAAGATTTTGCCTTACTAATCTGCTATCCTTTTTGCAAGGACATTACTTAAAGGAAAATACTTGCTTGTTAATGTCACCTGAATGAAGCAAAGGGAATGGACTTGTTGTAGTTAGTTTTTCAAAAAGAAAAACGCTTATGATAAGGTGTAACATAAAAAATTAGTTATGAAAATCAAACTGGTAGGTGTATTTTCCATATCTTAAACTTGTGTTCCAAAGGTTATAACTTATTAGTTATAGTCTTACTGCCAGCAAATGTTTAGAAATTATCATCTGGACAGAACTTATGAATTTCAAATCTTAGTTTTAAAAACCTGAATATTTCCACACTACATAGTACGCTAGTCTAGCGTCACAGCCTAAGCCTAACAGTTACACTTATACTGCGTTATAACTTACAGTAAATGTAATCAGATCTTGAAGTTGAACCTGAAGTTAAAATTTTAAGAACGTTAAACTAAAACTTAAAAATAAAAGAACGCGTATATGTTTTTACACATTGCAAGACGATTATACGTCCCCTCTCCCTCCCCAAAACAAAGAAGCAGTACAGTCATATGAATTTTTGAGTTTTAAACACACTTACTTTTCTTGTGGAACGGTAACAAACGTGTCTGACATGTAATCTACTTCATCCTCTTCTGCCATGTTTAAATGGGGGCACGAAGCTGAAGCTCTTTATTGTTCAACTATAAGCATTTAAGACTAATTGAGAATAAGTGAAAATTAATATTATGTTAAATACACTATATATATATATGCTTTATCATATAACAATGATGCCTTTCACCCAATACCAAGGCTGAAAGAATGACAGGTAAATAACATCAGCAGAAAGAATTTGTTTATTAGTTGAATTTCGCGCAAAGATACCACATGTTTATTTGTGCTAACCTTTTCTAATTATGAAGTGATAAACTAGATTCTACAGAGAAGACAGCTAGTCAACACCACCTACCGCCAACTTTTGTGCTACTTTTTACCAACGAATAATGTGATTGGTAATTGAATTATAACACCACTACGACTGAAACCACCAGGCTATGGATAAATTAGACTTGAACGTTTTGAGGTATGTAAGATACAGGAGAAAAAAAGAAAACATTATTTCAATAATATTGTTGCGTATTTGCTTGTTTGTTAATTTCCGGTATAAATTATTTCCGAGAAACTTCAGCGATACAAGTCCTTTCTGAATTAAAACTAGTTTATTCTTTCTCGTTACAACTTTGTAATACACTTAATTTCCACAGTCACTTTAAACTTAACAGCTTTTATAACAAACGCTATAAATCACAGCGATTCACACACTTTACTTACGGTGCATATTGTTTGCTTGACTCAATTATCTCTATCTTCAATCTATCTATGTCTCTTCTATTTATCTCCCTCTCGTGCTGGTTTTACTCGATATGCTTATATATTTCAAAAGAGGGCGTCTCGAATGCACTCAGGTCTTCATGATCCTTCTACAAACTCATCACGTGTTACCAGAGTCACGTGACTTCCACTGTCGTGACAATATATAAAACCTAAAAAAAAAAACGTTTTACATACTCCACTTGCGAAATTTTGTAAGGTTTGTTTGTAGTTAAGCACAAAGCTACACAATGGACTATCTGTGCTTTGCCCACACAGGTATCGAAACCGGGTTTATAGTGTTGTAAGTCCGTAGACATGCCGCTGTGCCACTGTGGGGCAATTTGATAGGGCATAACAACTTACGGCAAACAGCAAACGAGTACAAACTTCATAACTAGAAGAGATAATTGTTTTCTATACTTCTTTATTTACTGTTCTATGTTTAAGAAAAATAACTGAAATTTAATAAATTTATTTGTAAATGGTAATATTGTATATCCATATATAATGTATTATATATGTCCACCAGAACACAGCCAAGGCATGTCATTATATAAAGGTCAGTTTTATACTCTTGGATATGTAACATGAGTGCACGTGCAATGCTTCATTGTAACTTTTGTAATGTTAGTGAGGCGCGGCTGAAGGGTCAATAAAATAAAAATAATAAATATATATATATAGATATGTATAATGCTATGAGATTTAAGCTATTTTGAATATACATTTATGTTTTTGTGTTATAATTTGTTATCATTCTAGAACGAAAAAGCATAATTTATATCTATTTCCTAATTTTTTATGGTGTTTACGAGGTCGGTCGAATCGACCAAACTCTTACAGAGATACAACAGTGAAGATAACTCATAAAATATAAAGTTTTTTTCTAAAATAACATTTGATAAATGTCTGAAGGTTATAAAGCTTTAGCATGTAACATTTGAACATTTTCTGATCATAAAAGTATTTTTAATCTTAAAATCAAAATTACTTTGCGTGTTGGATAGACAATATTCGAAAAGAAAAAAGCAAGAGAAAAACATTACTTAAAAAATCTTAAACTTAATAAAAAAATCTTATATTTTGTGTATGAACGCCTTGTAATGTTTACTGGTAATCTATAAAATTTCGTGAAGGTACACTTGCTGTATTAAAAGATATAGCATGAAAACTATAACAAGCACAAAATAGCAACGAGGTCGTTCCCTGGTACCGAGCCTATAGTGAGAAAGTGAATTTTCAAATGTAGTGTCGATCCACTGGTAGCAGGGTCTGGAATGTTTTTGTAAGCTAAGCACAAAGCTACACAATGGGCTATCTGTGCTCAGCTCACCACGAGTATCGAAACCCGGTTTCTAGCATTGAAAGTTCGCAGACATATCGCTGTGCCACTGGGAGCGGCCTGAAATGACCAGTTGGTTAGGGCACTCTACTTGCAAACTGTTTCTCATCGTCTAACCCAGGGGTCACTAAACTACGGCCCGAGGGCTGGATCCAGCCCCTGAGGTCAGTTCATCCGGCCCGCCACTGCACTGTGCCACAAATGAGCTAAAATATAATTATGTATATGGAAATATCATAGATTGTAAATAAACTTACTATGTAGAAAAAATTTAAATAAGTGTAAGTAAAAATGTCCAAATTTGTCCAATCTGATTTTTGCATCTGACAGTAATATAAATTTTAGGAAAATTTGTGAAATAAAAAATTCGTTGACCTTTTGTAAGACGATACAATGCTTACAGGCAGTTGATAGAAGTAGTGTGACGAGTGTAAGCATGGTTACACAGCTTTGTGATAGAGAAGACGTGTGCGTGTATTGTGTGTGCTTCTATGTATATTTGTGTGTTGTACATATGTGTTTTTATATTTATATTTAAATCTGGAATACTGGTTCAATACACGGATTAAACCCGAACAGGCGACTTTTGCGACTTTGGATATCAGAGCACTTTTTGTTTAAGTACCTGCAATGAAGTTTCCAAGAAAAGCGATTACGAGCCTGCTGCAGCGATTGTGTTTTAACTTGCATTGCCGTGTTTAAACCAGTTTGAAGAGTGCCGTATATAAAAGGACTGACTTCAGTGAATTATGTCATATATTTTGCATATTTGAGTGTTGAAAGAGCTCACAAGAGGTAAGCATCTAATATTTTTAAACTTTGTATATTTATTTAAGCCCTATATTTTAATCGCTATATACTACAAAAACGACTGTAA
>NW_013669862.1:74652-75590 GCF_000517525.1 Limulus polyphemus
GATTATTATTTTTCTAAAACTTTTTTTGTAGACTATTCAACGTGTAAATAAACAATTGTTTTTCATTTTCAGATCCTGTTTTCTTCACCCATCGTTATAGCTACTAAGAAAAGAAAAGTAGATGCTGAGTGTCGCCTTTTCAATGAAGAATGGGGAGAAAAGTACTTCTTTGTGGAAACAAACAACCAGAAAGCTAGTTGCATGATATGCAACGAAAGTGTTGCCGTTTTGAAAGAGTACAATCTTCGGCGTCACGATGAAACAAAACATCTGTCAACATATTCGAAGTTTTCTGGAAAGTTGCGTTCTGAGAAATTTGAGTTCATGAAACGTACTTTGGAATCTCAAAGGAATCTCTTCACGAGAATGATTGCTGAAAATGAATCTGTCACGCGTACAAGTTACAAAACAGTACATAAGATAGCAGAGCGAGAAAAACCGTTTACTGACGGCAACTTCATCAAAGAGTGTATGATGGAAGCAGCAAATGACTTGTGTCCTGAGAAAGCCGATCTGTTTGGAAGTATCAGCAAGTTCAGTTGTGTGGAGAACAGAAGAACTTGGAGAGAACATAGTGTTACAGATACGCAAGAAAGCTAAGAGCTTCTTGTGGTATTCTCTGGCGCTGGATGAGTCTACTGATCTCTCGAGTACGTCACAACTTCTCGTGTTCATTCGTGGTGTTACTTTGGACTTTCAGATCACAGAAGAGTTGGCATCCGTTTGCAGCATGCACGGAACAACAACTGGAGAAGACATTTTCATGGAAGTGCAGAAAACTTTTCAAGGCTATAACCTTCAGTGGAATCGGCTTCGATGTGTGTTACAGTTGATGGAGGAAAAAACATGGCTGGATTGAGGAAGGGTCTGGTGGGGCAGATACGAACTAAGTTGGACGATCTTCAACTCTCGGGCGCTCTGTTTATACACTGCACTAT
>NW_013669862.1:75611-87252 GCF_000517525.1 Limulus polyphemus
CGTGCCAGTCGAACTACAGTTGGAGCTCATTGATTTGCAAGCAAATGACTTGTTGCAAAAGAAGCACAGGGAAGAAAAACTTGTTGAATTTTATCGCTGCTTATCTGATGATGAGTTTTCAAAGTTGAAGAAATTTGCCTCTGGTATGGCATCAGTGTTTGGAACAACTTATGTCTGTGAGCAAACATTTTCAAAGATGAAGTATGTGAAGTCAGCACATCGAACGAGGTTGACTGATAAACATTTGAAAACAATTCTCTTGGTTGGATGCAGCAATTCCAAAGCAAATATTAATGATATCTCAAAAGCTAAACGCCAGTTTCACAAGTCTCACTAGCCTTTTTTGCTGCTTAGTTTGTGAGATTCGGATATGTGCGCACTGGGTGTGATATAACTATCTTATTGCTAACGTCGCCTTCTTTGATGACTTTTTGGTAAATAAATATGTTTGTTGTCTTTATTTTTTGTGTATTCACTGTACTGTATTGAACAAAATGGTTATGCGGCCCACGCTCGTCATTCTCTCAGTTATCTGGCCCGCTGTGAAAAAAGTATGGTGACCCTTGGTCTAACCCAACTGATGAGTTCTGGTATTGAAGGAAAAGTCTCTTAGACAGTGATTTTTGGGAGACGAAAGGTAGCTCTAAAGTGTTATTTTTACACACCTCTGGTTTTAATTCGAAATTGAAAAATCGAGAAAAACAGCTTCTAACAAATATTTCAAGAAGGAGAAATGTAAGTGTATAATTCTTGCAGTTTTCCTCTGCCCTCTCTATCGACAGAAGTCGCGAAAACCGCGGAGAAGATGGCTTGATAGAGTTGAAGAGCCAGATCTGGAACTGTGCAATATGTGTTGCCATTAATATTTCATGTGTAGGACTAGGATGGCACAGGATGGGGTATGGGTTTTATTTGCTAGTGTGAATGTGGCTTCAAGGGTATCAGAAAGCTTCGTTTTAGAATAAACCCATGAAACACATCTCCCTGACTCAAAGACTAGATGTTACAAAAACTGAGTACGTAATTACAGTGGCGTTATTTCAACAAAATTATTTTGAGGGGGGGCAACGTTGAACCATAATTTCTACAAAATACATGAACTTTTGAACACAGCACGTGTCGAAGTTCATACGTCAACTAGCTAGAGAGTTAGGAAGAAAACAACAACAACAAAAACCATTGAAATTTCGACTTTCTACTTTTTATATGTATACTAATATTCGTAACTTCCCCTATATATAGCCAATTAACCAGATGTTTTATATTGCGCAAATATTGAATATAATAAGACATTTCCTAGTGAGCTAGTAAGTATTAAAATACATGACATACAGTAAACAAGGCCCATAGTGGATTCGAAAATTATTTTTTAAATCAGCAGCAACATTTCTAAAAACCTTCCAGTATATACAAAATATAACCCGTCTCTCTAACTCCTTATTTATGGCGGACTTATGCTGCAACGACCGTAAGTGTCAGCTTATATTAAACTTCAAAAATTTAACTTAAAGCTGCATTTTAACCTCTAAATACTAATTTATACCCCGATGCAATGTGTAACTGGGAACTCTTGTGAAAATTTTTAGATTAGTACAGACCTTCTAGCCAAAGCTATATATTTTTAACGTACTTCGGAATTTTTATTTTATTTAAATCAGCAAATTTTCCAAATATTAGTTTTTACCATGATACGTGTCACTCGCGAAATATATGAGAATGCTCAGATTGGCACAAATTTTATAGCTAAAGTTATATATTTTCAATTATTTGTTTTGTTGTTAAGCGCAGAGTTATACAATTGGCTACTTGTACTTTGCCTACTATGGGTATCAAAATAAGATTTTTAGTGTTATAAGCTCTAAGACTTGCTGTTGAACTACCGTGAATAACAAATTACAATGGACTTCAAAATTGTCACTTATAGTAACAAAATTTCCAAATGTTACTTTATATCTTAATATGTGGAATTCGTAGCTTATATGAGAAATTCCAGATTAGCACAAACTTTCTATCCAAATTTATACATTTTCAAGTACATTAAAGCAAAAAAAAATTCCAAATACTAACTTATATCCTGTTACAATGTGTAGCTCGGAACTCACGTAAAAATGTCAAAGATGGCAGTTATGGCATAATTAATAGTTTATAACTATGAATGGAAAATTTGTACCTCCTTATTTTATTGTATTTGATGTGCATTGTAATATCTAGTACTTTCCTAGTAAATGTTCTGTTTTTCAATGTTTACTTACCAGTTTTTTCTATTTTTTGCTGCCTTCATTTCATACATTTTATGTCCAGTATAGACTGGACCTATGATATTCAAAATGTATTGTAAAGTGGATTAATTCATGTTAACGATTCTATACAAATTGTTACCACTGTATTGAAGCTTTCTTTTCCTCTTTAAAATTTGTGAAATTGTTTATCTTATATGGTTTTGAATTTTTCCTATGATGTCAATAAAGGACGAATTCAGAATAAATAACATAAGAAGATAAAAATGTGTGGTATAATTATGTATTACATTTTCCTCTTTTCCTTACTTCGTACTTGTCCTCAAGTCGACAGTTAATTTAAAGTTAAAACCAATAAACTTTAAACTCGTGTTCTGGTTGAGGAGTTTACTTTTTATTGCTTCTGTAAACACTTACACCCAACATGGCGTTATAGCCCTTGAACGAAAAAAAAACATTACATAATCACACTTGACAAAATAACCTTTAACAAAAAATACATAAAATACAAAAATAAACTCATTAACACCGATGCAATCACATACACACACACTAATGGTTTAACGATGCATACTCAAACAACAGATATATAATAAATACCCTTTAACAAATATCATAATTAGAAGTTAACACATTTATATACTACAAAATCAAATGCCACACATAACATATCAACATACAAATTCTTTACCAATGATTAACATAAAAGAAACTACAATATTACAAAACAACCATTTACATAAAAGACATACAACCATATTAGGTACAAAATCTTTCAAAACATAGTAAAAATGTAGACTAAGTGCTCTTAATAGGATAAAACATGAAAATGAACCAGAAATGCTAAATAACCCCTCTTACGTTGAGGAGAATAAAGCATATTTAAATTCACTATACAGACAAACCCTTACTAGTTATATAGCATACATATAGATAGAATATCAGTATGGGTGTAAACCAGATGCATTTGAAATATTTACAGTATAGAGAGAAACATAGTAAAAATATACCTTTAAAAGTGATTATAAAACCTTCAGTGACAAATAAAAACTTCAATAATAAAATAATGCAAGAGACATACCCTTCAATATATATAACTTGTATTGTTTTAAAATGTGAATATAGATTGTAAGAAAAAGAACATTGAAAAGTGAATGAAATGAGAGTGATGCTCTCAACATACAGCTAAAATGTGTAAATATATGTTATCATAAACTAATTAAGGATATACAAAAATAAGACAAATTATATACAACCAAGCCTTTAATCTCATTATACATTAAACATAACAATGAACTTTTAACGTAGCTCATCTCAATTTAAAAAATATGGAAAAGGGGAAACTGAATAGTTACCAACAAGAAGAGTAAAGTTTATTTTTGATACAAACACTCATGCATGAAAAAGTTTATATTTTTTTTTAGTTTTTCTGAATGAATTTCATCTTGGAGCTTCAAACTATTGTTATTAAAAATAAAATACAACTTACAGCTCTCACATAGTGGTACCCCGCAGTGGGCAGGAAATGTTTTACCGAGTCATCTTACTAGTAGAAGATCCAATGGTTGTGATTTTGAGAGGAGTCATACTGGTTCTCTAGATTCAAGAGTAAGATTTTCAATAGCATCAATACTGGATAATCCTGTCAACAAAACTTGCTCCTATGGAGGCTTAAATTTATCTGCATTCAGGTCACAAGACCTCTAAAGATTTTGTACATCAGGCTACTTCTCAATGTCATTGTTGGTAAGCATCTTTCCATGCCAATTCCAATATACCTGGAGGTTTCAACACACAAAAACGAAAAAGCACCACTGACTTGTTGACGAGAAATATAACCAAACTGTCAAGAATTTGATCATAAATAACAGACTTAAAATGCAAGGTTGGATGAACTCAAGTTGATCCAAAGATAAGATAGATATGTAGGTTGAAAAAGGATAATAACTGCTCAGTTACAACAATATTATACCCAAACTACCTTTTGAGACAAAGTAATTAATGGCTTGTCTTGTTCAAATTATATACATTTCCATAGGATTCACATGTGGTCATGCTCTAATTGCTCTTAGAATATGTGTCTCAAGTGCACATGAGTTTTTCAGTCCGCATATCTCACTGGTTCTTTACTTAACCAATGTCTTATTAGCAATGCTGCCTTCTGATGAAATTCCTATGAGAACAACAAGCATGCTAACACTAAAAACCAGATCCATTTCTTCAACTACTGTCAGGTTGTTAAATATACAGCATCCAGTGGCAGTTCCAATAGGAAAGGAATGGGGTACAAACTACATAACTGGATCATACGTACTTGATGTCATTGCTTAATTTCTCCATTAGAGTTTACTAACATTCACACTGTGTTTCCCTTGGGTACCTTCTTCTAGTGACAGCTTTAGTGGTAATTGAGTGGTTAAGGCGATGGACTGCAAATCCATTGGGCTATGCTGCGTAGGTTCGAATCCCATCCTCGTCGGAAATTTGTTACACTATTTTACAGACAATACAAGGGATATCTCTGAAGTGGTTACCTATTTAAGGTTAATATGCAAAAGTGAACTACACGTTATGAAAGGTCAACGAAAAGGTACGAAAGAGAATGACGTTGTTAAATTGAACGTTATTCTTTAAGAACATTTCTTACGTTATATTATTAAATAAGTAACAAAAGGTGTTTAATGGTCTTTTTGTATTAATAATGATTAACCTCAAATGGAGTTTCTCTTTAGTGTGTGTCTGCTGGTCCGTAGGTTTGAAACAATATCATAAGTATAATAGTACTTATAATAGGAATGGGGCAGATACACATTACATGCGATACAAACTATTTACTCATATACACACTTACCAACAAATATTAAATCTTCAAAAGTATTTGAAAGTGAATATCAATGCTGTAGAAAGTGTAATTAGATATAATTAATAATACGTACGATCCATTATTCTAACCAATCACGAAACCTGGAGACTAAAGTATTTAACTCCAGTACCTGTTAGCGGTAATTGTTCTCGTAAATATGCGTAATCATAGAATATAAAAAGAAAATGTATATATTGTGAAGGAGGAGTTATTGAATATCTGATATTTATGGATATTCGCGTTCAAGCATCATCTGGTTTATAATATTATTTACGATTGTACATATCTATGCGTTAAATCACTGCTATTATATAAATTGTAGAGTAGAATAGGTAAGCATATGAAAAATAGACTTATATATATTATTTACTTCAGAACAGTGAGTTGTTATCAACAAATTAAATCTATCTTGGTTTGTTTTAGAAAATGAATGAAATTTCGATTGTACTAATTCTTGGTTGTAATGGTTGCCTGAAATCTCACATGTCATTTTTCAACGTACCTTTTCGAAGGTGTTTTATTTTTTTAGTCTTACAGGAAGAGGCGTCTATACTGTCAGTGTTCCCTTCAGAAGATGATTTATTCTGCTGAAACATCTAGTATTGCAAAACATATATCCAGTTATGTTTCTTTTTTGTACAAATGCATAATGTTTGTTTCTCTTCATCATCTTTAATCGAATGATTACCTGGATTTTTTTACTTACACGATACATAAAATAAATTAAATATTCAATATAAGTTTTATTATGTACAGGTGCTAATGTACTTTTAATAAAGGTTTCCCGGAAAAACGTTTATAGTTCATTATTTTAAGACTTCCTCTCTGAGAACTTTTGAGAACTACAGCCATATTTGTTGCATCGAGTTGAATTTGAATAGAAACTTTGGTTGTAATTATTTATTTCCAGTTCCAGAAATATTAAAATATCATGGTCTTATAAGATATTGGTTATAGGAAAGACATCAATGCTAAATCATCACTATAGAAAAAAAATTAAAACCAAGACGAGGCGGCCGAGTGGTTAAGGCGATGGAATGCTAATCCACTGGGCTGTGCCCGCGTGTGTTCAAATCCCATCTTCGTCGGAAGTTTGTTACACTATTTTTACAGACAGTCCAGGGGATATTACGGAAGTGAACCTACATACGAGATTTGGGGAAGATCCATCAAATTAGTACCCTGTGGTAGCAGGAAATCGAGAAACAAGTAGTAACAAAAAGGTTCACTGCAGCACACATACGCATGCAAGGAAGCCAATAAAGTAGTATCTAATAAACGACCACAAAAATCGCAAAACTAACAATACAAAGTTGAAAATTTGCATGTAAATGCGCAACGATACGACGTACCTTCATTCAAAATTTGGAGAATATCCGTCGAAAGGGGATTAAGTACTGGTACAAAACGCAAAACCTGCCATACCTCCCGCAAAACGAAGAGTAGAAAGATGAAATTTTGCACTTATCTGCGCAACCTACATACCAAATTTCGTGAAGATCAACCAATTAAGTATCCAGTGGTAGCAAGAAATGTGAAAACAAGTAGTAACAAAAAGCTTCACTGCAGCACACATACGCATGCAAGGAAGCTAATGAAGTAGTAAAAATATACGACCACAAAAATTGCAAAACTAACACTACAAAGTAGAAACTTTGCGTGTAAATGCGCAAAGATGCAACGTACCTTCATTCAAAATTGGAAGAAGACCCACTGAAAGGGGACTTCGAACTGATTTTGAGTTCTATACCTGATTTCTTGAGCAGGTACCAGTGCTCTATAGTTGTGCCTGTTGTCTGCTGACAACTGTCCAAGTATTTCCAGTGGTTGTCCCTTCAGGCTCGTTGCCAGGTACACTGGTTTCTGCTCCTTTGTCCATCCATTTATTTCTGCCAGGAGCTCAAATTGTGCTCTATATGTTTCCCATAGTTTCTTCCCATTGTATTCCTGTGGCTTCCTTCATACTAGATCACCCCTATTGCTGACATTCATATCTGCGATGTGACTTCTAACAGGACTGAAAATGTCTGCATTAGGGTTTAGCTACGGGGTCTGGAGGGGGCTTCTAGTTGTCTGGAGCTGATTAAGTCGATGGTTAATATTTCCTCCTTGTGTAAAAGACAATAAATCATCCTTTAATATATTTAATTCGCTTTGAAATTTACTAATGTTTTCCATTTGTACTTCTTGCCACTGTTGTTGACTTTCCTGCAACTGTTGGAGAATTTCTTCCTGTTGCCTATCTTGTTCCAGTTGCCACTGCTGTAATCTCTCTTCTTGTTTATTTTCTTTCTCCTCCAGCCACTGCTGTAGTCACTCTTGTTTATTTTGCTGTTCGAGCTGCCACTGTTGCAGGTTTTCTTGCCACTGCTGTTGTCTCTCTTCTTGTTTATTTTCTTTCTTCTCCAGCCACTGCTGTAGTCACTCTTGTTTATTTTGCTGTTCGAGCTGCCACTGTTGCAGGTTTTCTTGCCACTGCTGTAGTCTCTCTTCTTGTTTATTTTGTTTCTCCTCCAACCACTGCTGTAATCTCTTTTCTTGTTTAATTTCTCGTTCTTATTTATTTTCTTTCTCCTCCAACCACTTCTGTAATATTTCTTCTTGTTTATTTTGCTGTTCGAGCTGCCACTGTTGCACGTTTTCTTGCCACTGCTGTTGTCTCTCTTCTTGTTTATTTTCTCGTTCTTCTTGTTTCTTTTCTTTTTCCTCCAACAACTGCAGCAATCTCTCTTCTTGTTTCTTTTTCCCTCCAACAATTGCATTAATCTCTCTTCTTGTTTCTTTTCTTTTTCCTCCAACCACTGCTGTAGTCTTTTTTCTTGTTTATTTTCTCGTTTTTCTTGTTTCTTTTCTTTTTCCTCCAACCACTGCTGTAATAGCTCTTCTTGTTTATTTTGCTGTTCGAGCTGCCACTGTTGCAGGTTTTCTTGCCACTGCTGTTGTCTCTCTTCTTGTTTATTTTCTCGTTCTTCTTGTTTCTTTTGCTGTTCTTGTATTGTTGCCATCAAATCTGCTAAGTTGTAGTTTGATTTGTCACTTCTCGTTTCCCTCAGTTTCTTTTTCCATCCCACTCTCTGACACCAATTTGTTGTATATCTGCTTGTTTGTTTATTTCCGGTAAAAATTCTTTCCGAGGATTTTCAGCGATACACGTCCTTTCTTGATTAAACCAGTTTATTTTTCCTCGATACAAACTTTTAGTACACAGTAGTTCCATAATCAGTACGTTTCTCGTTACTTTGAACTTAACTTTTATAATACACGCTATAAATCACAGCGATTCACAATTTCGATAACTTCGCTCGCGATGTGTGCAAAACACACACTTTACGGCTCACTAGCTCGTAGCTAACAGAATCATGAATTACACGGAACTCAAAGTAACTACTGCTCTCTCTGCATTCGTTTATCCCTGCTGGCTTTTCTCTGCCAGGCTTATATACTAACGAAGAGGTCATCTCGAACAAACTCGGACTTCCCCGATCATTCGAGAAACTCATCACGCACGCTACCAGCACCAGCAGCGTCACGTGACATCCGCTGTCGTAACAAAAGGGTCAGCGAAGGATATGTATGATAAACTAAAGGAGGTTATAGTTATATATGATTCCTTGAAAAGTCATGTGGATAAGTAGTCTGTGGGCTAAATAGGGAAAAAATATAGGCACAGAGCAGTGGGATATAATAAAGAGAGCTAGTAGAGATGTAATTCTTGTTGTGCACGTAGGGGTAATGGTGTAGAAAAGGGTAGGTCAGAGAAGCTACTTAATAAGTACACAGTGTTGATAAAGGCATTTAAAGCAAAAGGCCATAGTTTAATTTTGTCAGGGATACTGCCCAGAATTAACTGTGGAGATGAAGTTATAAGTAGGTCATTAGGACTAGATGCTAGGCTTAGGTTAGTATGTAAGGGTCAGAAGATTCACTACGTAAAACAGGCAGTTCTTGTGCAATAAATTTTAAAAAAATTAATCAGAAGAGACCTCAAAGTTTTTTACTTGCACAATAATATATTTGTAAAGTTTAAAAAATATAAGTTAAAAAAACTTTTAAAAACTCTACATGTTTCGGTGGAAATAATTCCACCATCTTCAGGAGAATAAACCAGGAAGTACAAATGAAGTTTCTTATAAACCTAATGTGCGTATATAATTAGCATGTTTTTATAGTGGCACCATCTCCAAAGATTTACTTCCTGGAATGCTCACTGCTAATGTTGTTTTTTGTAGTTCGAATATTATGAACTGATTTTTTTGAGATATTAACACTGATGATGGAATTTTCCACCTGATTAATCAGTTGCAAATGATTTAAAAACGTTGAATTTGTTTTCATAATTCTAATCGCTATCGTGTAACTTTAAACTTAAAATTAGATTCAATATTCGGTCAGTTTCTACTCACATGCTTCATATGGAATGTTTTATGAATGAAGTTTGGAATGATAGTCGATTCGACTCACTTATTTTTAAAGAAACACAAATTATATTAACGGGTGATGATATCAGTAACAAAATTATCATTTTTTGAACTTTAATAACAATACACTACTTTTCTAGAAAGACTACCTTAATGTTTTAAAAATTATCCGAACATGCAGATATATCGATGATATAACAGTACTAAAACATTTGGTTTTTTATTGTCGTTAAGCGCAGAAATGCACATTGGGTTACCTGTGCTTTACCTACCGTGGGTATCGAAACCAGGTTTATGGCCTTATAAGGTCTCAGACATACCGCTTAGCCACCAAGAAGCAACACCAATCATATCAACTTTTCTTAGCACAGCTAAGCAAAACTACCCAACAGGTGTAGTTCTTAAAAATACCCTACCTTAACTTGAATATTTAACAAGCATTTTCTATTAAGGTTTACAATAAAATACAATATATTAATTTTAAAACAATAAATTTCACATTTCTCGGCATAAACACCCCAAATGAAATAAAAGTACGCATGTCACAACTCAATAGATTTGATGGAATTTCTAGTAATTTGAAAGTCTTTATAGAAATCCATAATACTAACACATAAACTTTTGGGTTTTTCTTTCAGTAGGTCATCGGTTTGTCTCCGGACGTTCAACATTAAAACCGGGGTTCGATTCCACGCGTTAAACAGAGTACAGCGAAATCATTTGTGTCAAACAACCAACTATACACGGCATTCTTTTAAATTTGTGAAAAGCACAATCTGTTTTAAATAAAATGTAAAACTGACAAATTTTTCAAACAATCTTCAGTTAGTATAGTATGAAAAATTATTTTATAAATTAACGAAATAGCTACAGATTATAAACAACATTCTTTATTCTTGCATTACATAATCTAACATAAACCAATGTTTATCAGTATAGATCATATAATATACATAGTCGTTATCACTTATATTAAGTTTCTTTATCCTAACATTACATACTTCAGCACACGTCTTACCACAGAGATTTAAAACTACCTTTGTTATCTCTAAATTTCTCTTAAACTATCTTTCTGCTTTTCAAGACTGGTAACCTGTATTTTTTCTCTTCGTAAGCTTTTCTAGAGTCTTTCGGCAGACCGACTTTAGCAAAATCACCTTATGTAAGGCTAGTGTTTAAAAACAACTACATAATCTCACTTGTTCAGTGCACCCAGTGGCACAGCGGTATGTCTGCGGACTTACAACGCTAGAAACCGGGTTTCGATACTCGTGGTGGGCAGAGCACAGATAGCCCATTGTGTAGCTTTGTGCTTAATTACAAACAAACACTTGTCCAGTAGCATGAGTAGTCATAAACCCACAGGCTGTGTTATTGTTCTGTGAACGTTTTGCAAGAACTTACCATTTACTAAACAAGACGTAAGTTTATACGTATTTATGAAACGTACAGTATTAACTTTGATTTATCCAATACGTATTTTAACTGTTTATAGTATTAGCTACATTTAATACATAACGTTTAATTTATTAAATAGTAATAACTACATTGGCCAAATGTGATAGGCATGGAATATGAAGCTTTACATCTGACATTTCTGCTTTGTATCTCTCTTCCTGTCGTGGATAAAATAAAGTTCATTAAAATGATATCCCTCTTTTTGTCATCGATAAAATTAGCAGTATCTCCCTTCCTGTTGTGGATAAAATAAAGCCATTAAAATGATATCCCCCTTTTTGTCATCGATAAAATAAAACCATTAAAGTGGTACCTCTATTCCTGTCGTGGATAAAATAAAGTCATGAAAGCGGTATCTGTCTTCCTGTCGTAGATAGAATAAAACCATTAAAGTGGTATCTCACTTTATGTCGTGGATAAAAAAAAACATTCAAGTGGTATCCCTCTTTTTGTCATGGATAAAATAAAGTCATGAAAGCGGTATCTGTCTTCCTGTCGTAGATAGAATAAAACCATTAAAGTGGTATCTCACTTTATGTCGTGGATAAAAAAAAAGCCATTCAAGTGGTATCCCTCTTTTTGTCATGGATAAAATAAAGTCATGAAAGCGGTATCTGTCTTCCTGTCGTAGATAGAATAAAACCATTAAAGTGGTATCTCACTTT
>NW_013669862.1:88130-88895 GCF_000517525.1 Limulus polyphemus
TAGAAATAAAACAGATCTGCTGGAAAGAGATGAAAAAAAGATAAAGAAATAATTAGGTTTTTCGAAAATATTTCATACCTTACCATATCATTATTATGTTTCATTAGACTTCCTGGCAGTACAAAATGCAGCTAAGACTACAAGATATAAACACAACAGAAGAGTTATCATTAAACATCACCAATTATTGTTGATTTTATTTATTCCACATCAATTTTATTTATTTTCAACTTGTGTACAATTATCGATGTTAAATCTTGGTCCATTCAGAAAAAAACTAGCATTGTGATGGACTTCGTTCAAAGAACAGCAAAGTGTGTTATAAAGAAACTAAATATATATTTTATATTTGAAATGTTCCGTATCCGTTTTTCACGATTCAAGGATTTATCATCACATATATTACGCTCTTGTCTTCTAGAAACTTAATATATTGTGATGTGATGCTAGAACACAGATACATATATCTATAGTTATACAGTTTCACTTACAAATTTAAGACTTTCTTTACTTTCATTGATTTGTTTTATTTTGTTTGGCGTTTAATTCACTAACTATTCAATACACGAAAAACAATATCACACACAAACAGGAGTTCCATCTATCATGTGGAGACAACAAAACCAATATCACACACAAACAAGAGTTCCTTCTACAATGTGGAGACAACGAAACAATATCACACACAAACAAGAGTTCCATCTACCATGTGGATGGCAACAAAACCAATATCCCACAAAAACAAGAGTTCCATCTACCATGTGG
>NW_013669862.1:89879-91343 GCF_000517525.1 Limulus polyphemus
AACAATCTTTATAACACACGCGATAAATCACAGTGGTTCACACACTTTACTTATGGTGCCTACTGTTCGCTTGACTCGATTATCTATATCTTCAATCTATCTGCATATCTGTTCTGCCGATGGCTTTATTTGCCGGGCTTATATACTAAAAAAGAGGAAGCCTGGCAAGCACTCGGACATTCGCGAGGTTCCTCGATAAGTCATGATCCTTCTAGAAACTGCAGCGCGCATGCTCCCAGCGTCGCGTGACTTCCGCTGTCGTAACAGTAGTATTGTTTGTTGTTTGTATTTAAATACAAAGCTACAAACTGGTCTATCTGTGATGTGTCCAACTAGGGGATTGAAAATTGAAACCCGATTTTAAGCGGTACATGTCTGCAGACTTTCCACTGTATCAGTGGGAGGGTGGTAGCGTTGTTTTCCTGTTTTTATTACAATAAATGTGATATCAATATATTAATTATCTTGGGTTTCTCAAAGCTGGGTCATATTTCCAGGATACTAAATACAATGTAAAGAAAGAGATGTTAATATAAATGTCGTACTGCTTTTAGGGTTAAAAAGCAATAATAATTATTAATTTCAGAAAATCATATTTTCCAATGTGTGTCATCTACCTTCACTTTGAAACTTATAACATAGATTAAAACATAACGAAAACAACTTAGGAACCTTAGCTGAAACCTTTTTTATCCAAGATGCAACCATGTTATCAGTCATTCACATTTCATGAGATAAATGGGGCATCCACTGTATATATTTCAAAGATTGCAGAGCAAAGTATAATGTAGAATCCATAACCCCGCACAGAAAATATATACATTGGACTTCTGAGTACTTTCTCAAGCGTTATGGCGTATGTAACCCTAATCCACACACTGATGATGAGCCTAAACTTTATTGTTCCACAAACTAAACAGAAATGACAAATAATAATAGTAATTCATAGTAACTAACAATTATAGTATTAGAAATACTAGTATTGATATTGTTACGTCTCTGGTCGTTTGTTAATTTCCCGTAAAAATCATTTCCGAAGAACTTCAGCGAAACAAGTCTATTCTTAAATAAAACTAGTTTATTCTTTCTCAATACAACTTTGCAATACACTTAATTTACACAGTCACTTTAACTTCAACACACGCTATAATTCACAATGATTTACACACTTTACTTACGGCTTGACTCGATTATCTGTCAAAAATCTTCAATCTCTCTATCTGCTATTCCAGTTCCGATTAATTGTCTCGCTTTATCTGGTACGCTTATAAACAGGAATAGAGGGCGTCTAGCAAATACTGGATTATTCATGATGTTCCCCGATCCTTCTAGATACTCATTACGTGTTATCAGCGTCACATGACTTCCGCTGTCATAAAACTGCCACTTCCTTGGTACTGTTCGTCCCGAACACTAGCCACTTAAATTAAACCAATAGATAATTAACAATAACTCAATTATATG
>NW_013669862.1:92013-94077 GCF_000517525.1 Limulus polyphemus
GGCCTTGATCTGAATGCAGTTCATATGGCATACCAAATCTAAAGAAGAAATTACTAATAGCCGAAGCTACAGTTGTACTTTCCTGATTTGGTATTGCATATGCCTAAGGCCACTACACAAATGTACCTGTTTCCAGCATGAGTTTGGGGCAGAGGACCAGCAATGTCAATGGCTACTCTTTCCATTGGTGCACCAACTTGATATAACTTCATTGGAGCACGTCGCCTTATGCTTGAGTCCCTTTCTAACAAAACATGAACCATTCTACACCATTCTTCCACATTTTGCTTCATACCTATACAGTAAAATCTCTGTCGTAGGTGACTCAATGTCTTCTTAACTCCGAGATGCCCTCCTCTTAAACTATCATGGGATTGACGCAGCACAACTTCCCGTAACTTTCTCGGTATAACAGTTTGCCAGTACGTCACTTTCCCATCTCTGGACAAGAATACCATCGTCAAGCTTCAACTGGTCCCATTGTGCCTAATAGTTCTTTGTCACAAGACTAGAAACCTTCTCCCAAGCAGAGTGTAAAACACTTGCTTGTAGAAAATCAATTATTTGCTTCAGATCTTGGTCTTTCACCTGTTCTGCTTTAATGTCTATACTTGGTTCCATTTCACCATCATCAACTCTTTCAGTCACCTTGACTTCACCTTGATGGCACCTGGTTAGTTCAAACTCTCTTTTGCAGTAATGTCTGCAGTCATTTTTGCAGGGTCTTCGGTTCAGTCTGTCGGCATTTCCATGAGATTTTCCTTCTATATATTCAATATCATAGTTATAGTGGTCCATCTTTCCAATCAAACGTGACAGTTGTCCCTCTGGGTTCTTTAATGATCTTAACTAGCGTAATGCAGCATGGTATGTCCTGATGATGAACCTGGCACCATAGAGATAAGGATGGAAATATGTCAGAGTCTACTATAGCAAGGAGTTCCCTTTGTGTTACACGGTAGTTCCTCTCTGGTCTACTCAGGACCCTACTTAAGTAGGCTACCAAGAGGTCATCTCGAACACACACGGACTTCCCCGATCATTCGAGAAACTCATCACGCACACCACCAGTACTAATACGCCATCAGCGTCAGTTGACTTCTGCTGTCGTAACATTACATACTCCAACACAAGTCTTAGAATTTATTACATCATAGAGATTTAAAACTACCTTTGTTATCTCTAACTTTCCTCTAATTTGATGCTAATTTCTCTTAAACTATCTTTCCGACTGGTAACCTGTATTTTTTTTTCTCTTCGTAAGCTTTTTTCGAGTTTTTCGGCAGACCCACTTTAGCAAAATCATCTTAAATAAGGTTAGTTTTCAAAAAAAAAAGTATATAATCTCATTTGTCCAGTGCCTCTAAGTGGCACAGTGGTATGTCTACGGACTTACAACGCTAGAATCCGGGTTACGATACCTGTGGTGGGCAGAGCACAGACATCCCATAGTGTAGCTTTGTGCTTAAACACAAACAAATACTTGTCCAGTAGCATGAGTAGTCATAAATCTACAGGCTGTGTTATTATTGTTCTGTGAACATTTAGCAAGAACTTACCATTTACTAAACAAGGCGTAAGTTTATACGTATTTTTGAAACTTACAGTATTAACTTTGATTTATCCAATACGTATTTTAACTATTTATAGTATTAGCTACATTTAATATGTAACATTTAATTTATTAAATACTAATAACTACATTGGATAAAATAAAGCCATTAAAGCGGTATCTGTCTTCCTGTCGTGTATAGAATAAAGCCGTTAGAACGGTATCTCCCTTCCTGTCGTGGATAAAATCAGGTCATTAAAGTGGTATTCATCTTTTTCTCATGGATAAAATAAAGCCATTGAAGTGGTATCCCACTTTTATTCATGGATGTAATAGAAGCCATTAGAGGAGTTCTACTTCTTCCTCTCATGGATAAAATGGAAGACATTGAAGTGGTATCCCACTTTTATTCATGGATGTAATAGAAGCCATTAGAGGAGTTCTACTTCTTCCTCTCATGGATAAAATGGAAGACATTAGAGATGACTAACTTACTGACAAAATGAATAGCA
>NW_013669862.1:94904-98535 GCF_000517525.1 Limulus polyphemus
TAACTCCGAGATGCCATCCTGTTAAACTATCGTGGGATTGACGCAGCACAACTTCCCGTAACTTTCCCATCTCTGGACAAGAATACCATCTTCAAGCTTCAACTGGTCCTATTGTGCCTAATAGTTCTTTGTCACAAGACTAGAAACCTTCTCCCAAGCAGAGTGCAAAACACTTGCTTGTAGAAAATCAATTATTTGCTTCAAATCTTGGTCTTTCACCTGTTCTGCTTTAATGTCTATACTTGGTTCCATTTCACCATCATCAACTCTTTCAGTCACCTTGACTTCAGCTTGATGGCACCTGGTTAGTTCAAACTCTCTTTTGCAGCAATGTCTGCAGTCATTTTTGCAGGGTCTTCGGTTCAGTCTGTCGGCATTGCCATGATATTTTCCTTCTATATATTCAATATCATAGTTATACTGGTCCATCTTTCCAATCAAACGTGACAGTTGTCCCTCTGGGTTCTTTAATGATCTTAACTAGCGTAATGCAGCATGGTATGTCTTGATGATGAACCTGGCACCATAGAGATAAGGATGGAAATATGTCAGAGTCTACTATAGCAAGGAGTTCCCTTTGTGTTACACGGTAGTTCCTCTCTGGTCTACTCAGGACCTTACTTAAATAGGCTACCAAGAGGTCATCTCGAACACACACACAGACTTCCTCGATCATTCGAGAAACTCATCACGCACACCACCAATACTAATACGCCATCAGCGTCAGTTGCCTTCTGCTGTCGTAACATTACATACTCCAACACAAGTCTTAGAATTTAATACACCATAGAGATTTAAAACTACCTTTGTTATCTCTAACTTTCCTCTAATTTTATGCTAATTTCTCTTAAACTATCTTTCCGACTGGTAACCTGTATTTTTTTTCTCTTCGTAAGCTTTTCTAGAGTCTTTCGGCAGACCGACTTTAGCAAAATCACCTTATATAAGGCTAGTGTTTAAAAACAACTACATAATCTCACTTGTCCAGTGCACCCAATGGCACAGCGGTATGTCTGCGGACTTACAACGCTAGAAACCGGGTTTCGATACTCGTGGTGGGCAGAGCACAGATAGTCCATTGTGTAGCTTTGTGCTTAATTACAAACAAACACTTGTCCAGTAGCATGAGTAGTCATAAACCCACAGGCTGTGTTATTGTTCTGTGAACGTTCTGCAAGAACTTACCATTTACTAAACAAGACGTAAGTTTATACGTATTTATGAAACGTACAGTATTAACTTTGATTTATCCACTATGTATTTTAACTGTTTATAGTATTAGCTACATTTAATACATAACGTTTAATTTATTAAATAGTAATAACTACAAGATATTCAGGTGGTATCCCTCTTTTTGTCATGGATAAAATAAAAACATTAAAGCGGTATCTCTCTTCCAGTCGTGGATAAAATAAAGCCATTAAAGTGATATATCTCTTCCTATCATGGATAAAATGTAACCATTAAAGCGGTATCTCTCTTCCAGTCGTGGATAAAATAAAGACATTAAAGTGATATATCTCTTCCTATCATGGATAAAACGTAACTATTAAAGCGGTATCTGTCTTCCTAACGTGGAGAGAATAAAGCCATTAATTTTTAGTTACTATAAATTATTAAGCTTACGATTTCAGCTAGTGTCTATTTATTTCAAACTAAATCTTTATTAGTCGTTTCTGTTTACTTTGTGAAACTACAAAGTTTAGGCTCATCATCAGCATGTGGTTTAGGGTTACATAAATCATAAGGCATAAGAAAGAGCTCAGAAGTCCAATGTATATATTTTTCCGAATGGGGTTATGGATTCTACATTCTACTTTGCTCTGCAAGTTTTGAAATATATATATACTGGATGACCAATTTATCTCATCATTAATGATTGCATCTTGGGTAAACAAGGTTTCTACTAAGATTCCTAAGTTGTTTTTGTTATGTTTTAATCTATAAGTTTCAAAGAGAAGGTAGATGACACACACATTGGAAAATGTAATTTTCTGAAAGTTAATAATTATCGGTTCTTTTTAACCCTAAAAGCAGTACGACATTTATATTAACATCTCTTTCTTTACATTGTATTTATTATCCGGGAAATATGACCCAGTTTTGAGAAACCCAAGATAATTAATATATTGATATCACAGTTATTGTAATAGAAACTGTAAAACAACGTCATCAGCCCCCTCACTGCAAAGTCTGAGGACTTATAACGCTAAAGATGGGTTTCAATATCCTAGGTGGGCACAGCACAGATAGCCCAGTGTGTAGCTTTGTATTTAACTACAAACAAACAATACTACTATTCATAGCTATCTTCAAAATGGGTATTTCTCTATGATACAGTTATCAATCAGATTATTTTATAGTGTTGCTGGTAAAATGTTGTATTTGTAAAAGATAAATGATAATTAAAACATTGATAGTCTTTAGGTGTATCATTGATGAAGTTACTGATTTACAACTCTAAATTCTCGGGTTCGATTCTCTGTGGTGCAAAAAGCTTAAACAGCCTAATATATATATGTGTGTGTGTGTGTGTGTATAATGAGATAGCAATGATCGATCTTCCATCTATAAAACATTTTATAAATATATTTTACTTAAACTAATGCCCCCCGGTGGCACAGCGTTTTATCTGCGAAATTATACCGCTAGAAACCGGGTTTCGATACCCGTGGGGGGCAGAGCACAGATAGCTCTTTGTGTAGCTTTGTGATTAATAATAAACAACAGCAACATCAATTACTTAAACTAATATCACAGGTACAAATTATAAGCAAAGTAGGATAATTCATTTAACATCCCCAAGTCAATTACATTTAAAAACAGGTAATGTATGAAATGACTAGTTTTTCGTGCGAAGGATCACGGGACGGTCTGCTACGGCTATAGTCAACACGAGTAAACTTTGAAAAACTAACCAATCAAGTCCAGATGTTAACAGTCCACTGGCCTTTTCTAAATCTTACATTTAATCTCACTGCATTCGTCTTCTTCCATAGATAATATTAGAAGATGTAAACTACAAAGTGTTAAGTAAGCTTTCAATAAGCAGCCATAACTATTGGTTCGTAAAGCTTGTGAAACAACCCTTATTTTAGGAAATTAGCAAAAATTGTAATTATAACTGATCTATTATTTAGTAGAAATAAAACAGATCTGCTGGAAATAGATGAAAGAAAAAGATAAAGAAATAATTAGGTTTTTGAAAATATTTCATACCTTACCATATCATTATTATGTTTCACTAGACTTCCTGGCAGTACAAAATGCAGCTAAGACTACAAGATATAAACACAACAGAAGAGTTATCATTAAACTCTTCAGTGTCTAATTTGCAAAGTGTGTTATAAAGAAACTAAATATATATTTCATATTTGAAATGTTCCGTATCCGTGTTTTCACGATTCAAGGATTTATCATCACATATATTACGCTCTTGTCTTCTAGAAACTTAATATATTGTGATGTGATGCTAGAACTCAGATACATAAATCTATAGTTATATAGTTTCACTTACAAATTTAAGACTTTCTTTACTTTCATTGATTTGTTTTATTTTGTTTGGCGTTTAATTCACTAACTATTCAATACACGTGTGATATTGTTTTGGAACTCTTGTTTGTGATCTACC
>NW_013669862.1:99597-101544 GCF_000517525.1 Limulus polyphemus
AAAATCACCTTATATAAGGCTAGTTTTTAAAAACAACTACATAATCTTACTTGTCCAGTGCACCCAGTGGCACAGCGGTATGTCTGCGGACTTGCAACGCTAGATATCGGGTTTCGATACTCGTGGTGGGCAGAGCACAGATATCACATTGTGTAGCTTTGTGCTTAATTACAAACAAACACTTGTCCAGTAGCATGAGTAGTCATAAACCCACAGGCTGTGTTATTGTTGTGTGAACGTTTTGCAAGAACTTACCATTTACTAAACAAGACGTAAGTTTATACGTATTTATGTATTACGTATTAATTATTAATATAATAATTTATTAATACGTATTAACTTTGATTTATCCAATATGTATTTTAACTGTTTATAGTATTAGCTACATTTAATACATAACGTTTAATTTATTAAATAGTAATAACTACATTGGCCTAATGTGATAGGCATGGAATATGAAGCTTTACATGTGACATTTCTGCTTTGTATCCCTCTTCCTGTCGTGGATAAAATAAAGTTCATTAAAATGATAACCCTCTTTTTGTCATCGATAAAATTAGCAGTATCTCCCTTCCTGTTGTAGATAAAATAAAGCCATTAAAATGATATCCCCCTTTTGTCATCGATAAAATAAAACCATTAAAGTGGTACCTCTATTCCTGTCGTGGATAGAATAAAACCATTAAAGTGGTATCTCACTTTATGTCGTGGATAAAAAAAAAAAACATTCAAGTGGTATCCCTCTTTTTGTCATGGATAAAATAAAGACATTAAAGCGGTATCTCTCTTCCAGTCGTGGATAAAATAAAGGCATTAAAGTGATATATCTCTTTCTATCATGGATAAAATGTAACCATTAAAGCGGTATCTGTCTTCCTAACGTGGAGAGAATAAAGCCATTAATTTTTAGTTACTATAAATTATTAAGCTTACGATTTCAGCTAGTGTCTATTTATTTCAAACAAATCTTTATTTGTCGTTTCTGTTTACTTTGTGAAACTACAAAGTTTAGGCTCATCATCAGCATATGGTTTAGGGTTACATAAATCACAAGGCATAAGAAAGAGCTCAGAAGTCCAATGTTTATATTTTTCCGAACGGGGTTATGGCTTCTACATTCTACTTTGCTCTGCAAGTTTGAAATATATATATACTGGATGACCAATTTATCTCATCATTAATGATTGCATCTTGGGTAAACAAGGTTTCTACTAATATTCCTAAGTTGTTTTTTGTTATGTTTTAATCTATAAGTTTCAAAGTGAAGGTAGATGACACACACATTGGAAAATGTAATTTTCTGAAAGTTAATAATTATCGGTTCTTTTTAACCCTAAAAGCAGTACGACATTTATATTAACATCTCTTTCTTTACATTGTATTAGGTATCCTGGAAATATGACCCAGTTTTGATAAACCCAAGATAATTAATATATTGATATCACAGTTATTGTAATAGAAACTGTAAAACAACGTCATCAGCCCCCTCACTGCAAATTCTGAGGACTTATAGATGGGTTTCAATACCCTAGGTGGGCACAGCACAGATAGCCCAGTGTGTAGCTTTGTATTTAACTACAAACAAACAATACTACTATTCATAGCTATCTTCAAAATGGGTATTTCTCTATGATACAGTTATCAATCAGATTATTTTATTGGTGTTGCTGGTAAAATGTTGTATTTGTAAAAGATAAATGATAATTAAAACATTGATAGTCTTTAGGTGTATCATTGATGAAGTTACTGATTTACAACTCTAAATTCCGGGGTTCGATTCTCTGTGGTGCAAAAAGCTTAAACAGCCTAATATATATATATATGTGTGTGTGTATAATGAGATAGCTTTGATCGATCTTCCATCTATAAAACATTTTATAAATATATTTTACTTAAACTAATGCCCCCCAGTGGCACAGCGGTATATCTGCGGACTTATACCGCTAG
>NW_013669863.1:0-2414 GCF_000517525.1 Limulus polyphemus
GAGTTGCTAGATAAATGAATTAAGTAGTGAAAGCGTAAGAGTTAAGTCCGAAGACTTAATATAGGAAGTTCAGAGAGTTGGAAAAACAACAACAAATGAGACATTTTAAAGTTGTATGAGTTGCTAGATAAATGGATTAAGTAGTGAAAGCGTAAGAGTTAAGTCCGAAGACTTAATATAGGAAGTTCAGAGAGTTGGAAAAACAACAACAAATGAGACATTTTAAAGTTATATGAGTTGCTAGTTAAATGGATTAAGTAGTGAAAGCGTAAGAGTTAAGTCCGAAGACTTAATATAGGAAGTTCAGAGAGTTGGAAAAAGTCTCATTTGTTGTTGGCAACTCATACAACTTTAAAATTTAATCCATTTAACTAGTCCAAAGACTTAATATAGGAAGTTCAGAGAGTTGGAAAAACGACAAATGAGACATTTTAAAGTTGTATGAGTTGCTAGTTAAATGGATTAAATAGTGAAAGCGTAAGAGTTAAGTCCGAGGGAAGACTTAATATAGGAAGTTCAGAGAGTTGGAAAAACAACAACAAATGAGACATTTTAAAGTTGTATGAGTTGCTAGTTAAATGGATTAAGTAGTGAAAGCGTAAGAGTTAAATCCGAAGACTTAATATAGGAAGTTCAGAGAGTTGGGAGAACAACAACTTTAATCCATTTAACTAGCAATTCATATAACTTTAAAATATCTTATTTACTTAACTCTTACGCTTTCACTACCGAAGACTTAATATAGGAAGTTCAGAGAGTTGGAAAAACACAACAAATGAGACATTTTAAAGTATTATGAGTTGATAGTTAAATGGATTAAGTAGTGAGAGCGTAAGAGTTAAGTCCGAAGACTTAATATAGGAAGTTCAGAGATATGGAAAAACGACAAATGAGACATTTTAAAGTTATATGAGTTGCTAGTTAAATGGATTAAGTAGTGAGAGCGTAAGAGTTAAGTCCAAAGACTTAATATAGGAAGTTCAGAGAGTTGGAAAAACGACAAATGAGACATTTTAAAGCTCATATAAGGATTAAGTAGTGAAAGCGTAAGAGTTAAGTCCGAAGACTTAAGTCTTCGGACTTAATATAGGAAGTTCAGAGAGTTGGAAAAACAACAACAAATGAGACATTTTAAAGTTATATGAGTTGCTAGTTAACTGAATCGAAGGATCTAACTATACTGGAGTCATTGACAAAATTGTATATTGGATGCTGCAAGAGGAAATGTTGACCAAATTACCAGAACGGGTTGGTAATATGGTTAAAAGATAGGAAGTCAACAAACGCACGCGAGACAGCGACGTTAGCGGATGAATATGTAGTGACGACAAGACATAGTGAGTTGAAAGTAGGTGAAAATCAAGCTTGTGGAACTACTCACGAGAAATGCTTAAAACTGGATCAACTTTACCCAAGAATTATAAGGAAGACCTTTTGATTTTGTAGATAAGGAATAAAATTACAACCTGAATATATATATTTATAGTTAATTACTACACTAAACTTATGGAATGTGTTAAGGTTAGAAAATATATTACAACTATATACGTCAGCTGATCCTGTGAGTTTAAAAAAAATTAATTATTTACTTCTGTACTTTGTAACTATGCTAGAACAGTCGTCTGAAGGTGTTAACAGTCAGTTACTCTCTATATATGTGGAGTTTATTATAATATATTCATTTAAATATTGTACAAATCAATTTATTATTATAAATCATAATTGTGATAAAACAGTAGTATTAGGTTTATTGCATTTCATAACACACATTCCTCATTCAATTCAATTAAGCTCTTCAGTAATAGCATATAATACTATTTCAGCTATACTATGGCTGCCTTAAATAATTCAATACATCCTTTTTAGTGTATAATCTTGCATGATTTGATTACAGTACTGTTACTGTTAAGTAACTGAATCTTAAGTACCTTAGCTCGTTTATACTCTATTGTGTGTGTATATATACAAAAAAATCTGGTATTTTTTATGTTTCAGTCAAAATGATGAATTCCCGAAAAACTGTATTCAGTATCCAGCTGAATGATTTCACAAATCAAAAATTGTGTTATATCCGTTTATGTGTTATATTCTTTCAGTTTACAATATTGTAAAAAGTCTTGGATCTATTAGTGCTATATTTTATTTTACATCCGAACAAAACAAATATTACTGATGAATCTGACCAAATGTTTATGTACTGAGTAAACTTAGACACTGTGTTAACTTGGATGTTGTGTTAACTTGGATATTGTATTAACTTGGATGTTGTGTTAACTTGAATACTGTATTAACTTGGATACTGTGTTAACTTGGATATTGTATTAACTTGGATATTGTGTTAACTTTGATACTGTATTAACTTGGATATTATGTTAACTTGGATACTGTATTAACTTGGATATTATGTTAACTTG
>NW_013669863.1:3336-5013 GCF_000517525.1 Limulus polyphemus
TATTAATTTGGATATTGTATATATATATATATACTAGATGTAGTTCCGTAAGGTCCCCGAAAGTGTTCCGTTTCAAGAGTAAATAAAACCAAAATTAAGTGTAACAAATATTTTTCTTACTTTTGAAGTTCATATGCCCTACTGTGTTTGTCGTAACCTACCGAGTGCGTAATTTTTCTCGTGATTCATGGCATGAGCACGTTTTACTGACATCACGATAGTACAAATTGCAACGTTAAGCGTCAGTTGAGTGTATATTGACTGACAAACAACGCACTATTGTATAATATTGTGAATGGTTAAAACAGGTGGTCCCTCCACTGACCTTGGACCCCCTTTCGTGGAAATTAGAATTTATAAATTTCCTTAACTTAAACATTAATTCATTCAAACCAACTGTTACTTAGAAGGAAAAATAAAATAAAAATTTGCTTCAGTTTCAAGCAATGAACTTTTACAAACTTCTTACCTTCCAGTTCCATGGTGTACGGATATTTCATTCATGTAATGATGGTAACATGATTTTAGTTTTATCTTATTCACTCTATAGGATATTCTAGGATAAGTGAACGAGGAAAGTGTGAACCAGATTCCGAATACTTCATTACCACATAATGATGGTGACTATTGCGATTTTATTTTGTGTCATTTACGTTTTGATTTATATAACTCATATTATCTTGTAGACTTTACATTTTAGAATTAGAAGTAAAAAACGAAGTACCACGAGCGTTGTGTGATACTGAACCAAAAAAAGACATTATTGATTGTTTACTTGTAATTAAGCACGAAGCTACACAATGGGCTAGCTGTGCTCTGCCCATAACGGTTGTTGAAACCTGGATTCTAGCGTTGTAATTCCGCAGACATATCGCTGTGCCACTGGGGAACAGCATTAATGAACCTTTTTGTGCATCATTAATTTTTACAAAAAGTAGAATGAACGTTCCAGTCAGTGATCTTATTTTATTTTGTTGGTCGTATGTATGTATTAGGTTGTCAAGAAATTAATGTCGCTTGTTTTTAGATGAAAAAACCCGAACAACTTGTATATCAAAACAAAAAATTTATTAAATGAAATAGCCTCCATTCTTATCGATGATGGTTTTCCATCTTACAATCAGGTTGTTAATGCACTGATTAATGAAATCACTTGGCTTTGAAGGAAAAAACATGTCGATGTCCTCTTTAACACCTTCTACATTTGCATACATTTTCCCATTAAGATGGTGTTGCAGCGAACGAAAAAGATGGTAATCAGATGGTGCCATATTTGGAGATTATGGTTGGTAGGGGAGAACTTCCCAACCCAACTCCATAATCTTGTGTTGCGTCAAACGTGCCACATGTGGACCTGCATTGTCGTGGAGAAGAAGAACACCTTTCCGATTGACGAATGAAGGGCGTTTCTGATGAAAGGCTTGATTTAAACGTTCTAATTGCTGACTATAGATCTCTGCATTGACAGTTCGCTATAGATTGAGAAATTCGAAATGAATTACTCATTTGATGTCCAAACAAATGTAAAGCATCACTTTCCAGGTTTTGGGGGTCGGAAGTAGTTTTTGTCTAGGACTGAGCTTTTTTTTTTTTGGCGATTTAATATTCACATAGAGAATCCATTTTTCATCACCGGTGACAATTCTGTCCAAAAATGGTTCACGCGCATCACGCACC
>NW_013669863.1:5386-8046 GCF_000517525.1 Limulus polyphemus
CACTAACGTGACGTTTAGGTGGTTCGTTTAACTATTATATGTAATGAACGTTTTTAGGGGAGTTGTTAATGAAAGATATAATAGATAATATTGAGGAGGTAACATACAAATAATAGATATGTGAAGAATGTAGTAATTCACATGCTCAAAGTATTGTTGTTTCCTCAATTTCACACTTTTCTGAACCAATTTTCTATTTTAATGTTATTCGGACATTGGTTAATGCAATACACATTATTCAGCATTGTGAATTACATTAATGGCTGCCAATGCGTGACTTGATCCCTTGATAAGTATGTATGCTGTTAATGTGTTTTCCTGCTCAAACCTTACAACAAGTATATCACGAAGGAGACAACAGTGTTTATGTAATAATTTATGGATTATAAACTATGTTATTTAACTGGTCTTAGCAATATATTTTAAAGCAACGGTCATCGCGTGTTTATCTTATCTATTCATTAGGCTTAGCCTCCACTAATTGTATCTGTATTAATTACTGCCGTGTAAGTATGCTGAATAAAGAAATATTTTTAGTAAATCTCATTCGCTACTAAGTTTAACTTAAAATACGAGGTATATTTTTTCGAATAACGGATAAAAAATGCGTTTTTTAAGATTATTAACACGCAAAACGATAAAGACATCACTCAGCATAGACAGGCAGAGAGTTATAAGAAAAAAGTTGCCGCGGAATACATCAAAGACGCATTAAAAGAATGGTGTACCAAAACATATCTGCATTCCATGAAATACAAGCTGCATTTAGTAGCCCTCATTAGATACAAGGTTTTATTTACTTTTTTGTGGTCTTCTTAAGCCGTAATAAACCTCAATAAATTCAAGTTTACATACATTAATAAATACATAATGTAAACATTTATAACATGTTTAAGTTTAATTCTTAAAGCTTTCTTATAGTTATCTGATTTCTAAGTGGTTTTCACACTTCAACAAAACAACTAAATAAAAGGTCAGTTTTAAACGAAAACTGTAATTTGTATAAAGGTTGATTCACTTTTCAGAACGCGAATGTGTTTTGTATACTAGATCCTACTCCACTACAAGTTCTTCCCATTCAAACCAGTGAGTTTGATCCTAGTTCTCCGAGTGATACTAAAACGAGTTGCCTAAGCGTAATAATGACAGTGTATCGATTAAGATAAGCTACGTTCACGCGTCATTACACAACGAGAAATCGTACAAAGCGTCTGGCCAGATTGTTTGCGACATATGGCTTGTCTGCAGTAAATTTCGAAGGACAAAAATGACCTCAAGATATTACGTTTTTTGGAAGGAGAGTTTTCTAGATCTCTTACTTTTTGGAGCAGAAATAAATACCGAATTCTCTCTTTTAGGGACGCTTTTATTGAATGATAAAAAAAAGATAAGCTTTTCTTTTCTTAGCCGTCAATTCGAATGTCTTTTAGGTTATCATTCTAAGCTTGGTCACAGATAATCCAGGTCTTCTCGATTGATTTCTGTAAAAATTCTAAAGCAACATTCCTGGCTTTTCACATTTATATTATTTAACACCAATTACCATTAGTTTTCCAAAACTACGTCTCCTTACTTTTATCTTTCCTCTTGTGTCAAAAAGGAACTATAATAGGAATATCGTAGTTAAATAGTGTTTATAAATATAATTGGATTGTGGCTAAAATTTTATATTTTATTATGATAAATCACAAAGAACAACATATACAACTGAGATGTCTTACTTACATAAATTATTGTACTTATAGTGTTTGTTTGTAGTTAAGCACAAAGCTACACAAAGGGCTATCTGTTCTCTGCCCACCACGGGTATCGAAACCCGGTTTCTAACATTGAAAGCCCTCAGACATACTGCTGTGCCACTGGGGGGCAATATTGTTCGTAATTAAGCACAAAGCTACATAATGGGCTATCTGTGCTCTGCCCACCGCGGGTATCGAAAGCCGGTTTCTACCTTGTAAATCCGCAAACATACCGCTGTGCCACTGGGGGCAAAAAAAAATATAAAGTAAACAAAAATATTTATTTGTGTCCGAAAACATCATCTGTTGTTTTTTTGTGTGTGTGTGTGATAAATTACTTGCAGGATAGCCTAATGAACTCATCATGTATCGACTCCAATAGATCCGTGTTGATGACGTCATAAAATGTTTTCTGGGTAAAAAGTCCTATTATTTCTGTTCCAACCGAGAGTGGACATTGGATGATACTTGTCGTGACATTATTACAGTGTGCTGAGCTCAATAAACGAAACAGTATTGCTTTGCTTCAGATATACAGTCTGTAAATAGCAACGTTACGACGAATGATCAAGCGTTCGTATAAGTCGTCTAATTTCACGAGCTTTGCATCGATGTAGTGTTCATTATTTCACCGCAAAATAAAAACTACTGAACAGAAAAAAAATTAGATAATTATAAAACGTAGTTCGTCTCTTAGAGACAGAAGGACACGTGTGAGAAAAGATTCCACTTTACTTGACACTACGGTTGTAAGAGATGATTTTTTGTTTGTTTTGGAATTTCGCGCAAAGCTACACGAGGGCTATCTGCGCTAGCCGTCCCTAATTTAGCAGTGTAAGACTAGAGGGAAGGCAGCTAGTCATCACCACCCACCGCCAACTCTTGGGCTACTCTTTTACCAACGAATAGTGGGATTGACCG
>NW_013669863.1:8608-13921 GCF_000517525.1 Limulus polyphemus
CTCAGATTGTGAGTCGAGCGCCTTATCCACCTGGCAATGCCGGGCCGCTGTAAGAGATGATCAGAAACGTTAGTATATCTCTCAGTTGTTTCGCTTCATTGCTTGATCGTACAAACCAAAAACTATGAATACGTGGCTGTATACCGAAATATCTTATGTTTATTTGGCAACTCCAGCTTATTTAAAAATCAAGGTTTAAAGAACTGGAATAAGTACATGTTTAATTCAGATCAATTTACGATTTTTGTTGTTGTTATCAAATCTAAACTTCATTGCTTACATAGAAGAGCCACGGCAACAAGTATAAACATTTAAATGAACGTTTAGGAATTACATACGTTCCACCTTCGGCAAATCTATAATAATAACGAAGGTAACAACCATTAATATGATTATTACTATAAAAACAAGTATTAGGGAAAATATCGCTAAATAAAAACCTATTTGGATCTGGCTATTGAACTTGATAAAAGGAACCAAACAGGATAGGGATGGAAGTGGACATATCACTTGATCCGGCTAATGATCACATAGCAGACTAAGCTGTCTCTACTTTACATGAAGAATAAAATTCCTACAATACCGGTTTCCTCACTTTGTCTATTGAAAGTTTGGTGTTTGAATAGAATCTCAGCTTTCATCATTATACATTTCCTTTAGTTAACGTTAGAATACTACTGCCCGACATGGCCAAGTGGTTAGGGCGTTATAATGTGATGGTCAATCCCACTATTCATTGGTAAAAAGAGTAGCCCAAGAGTTGGCGGTGGGTAGTGATGACTAGCTGCCTTCCCTCTGGTCTTACACTGCTAAAGCAGGGACGGCTAGCGCAGATAGCCCTCGCGTAGCTTTGTGCGAAATTCAAAACAAGAATATTACTTTTATGACTATTTTACAATAGAGTAAAATTTTACGATTGGAAATTCTGGTCCTATTTGTTTTGTCAGAGTATTTCTGGTATTGAGTTTTCTGACTATTTTAGGTTTTTATAAAGACCCAGTAAACATTAAAACGAGTCCACTTAAGAAAACAATTATTTGTTTTTCATAAATCGGTCAATGGAAAGATATTGAAAGTCAAACGTTTTTTATTACAACTCTGAATAGAATCTTAACAACTGAAAATATAATTAAACTTCAGTTTTATAGGTAACAGTACTGCAAACATATTGACATTGGATCCTTCTGAAGATACACACTTTCATACATGTATGTGTATGACTTTTCAACATGTAAAACGAAGGGTTTTGAAACAGTCAATAATATTACCTGCGTGGAGTTATCAAACACCTACACAATCTAAGAAAACCTGAATGCAGTCCTTATCTCTTGGCAAAAAATATTTTGAAGGAAAGAACTTACAGATATTATATATTAATTAATATTATAATGTTGGATAACTAGATCAATCCTCTTTTTTTACTCGAAATTAGTCGTTTAGCCATTAGTAAGAATGTTGGATAATCGTTTAAAAGCAAAATGTGTTTCTAATACCTCACTTGCTAGTACAGTGAGATTAATCGGGAACTTTATATATTTAACGGGGAACGTTTATAGATTTCGAACATTATAAATCATTTAACTTCAGTGGATTCACATCGGACATTAGTACTTTAAATGAGATATTATATAACTTCAGAGGTAAAAGAAACTCGACCTGTAATCAGTGAAGACCACAGAGTTAGCTGACTCCCTGTTAAGTGAATTGTGTCTACATCTACTCAAAATTAATTCGCTCATCATGAACCCTCGATAAGATATCAAGGAAGTTCCAGACCAGGTAGAGGACTTAATATTGCTTGTAAGTTTGTAAATCTTATCTACATACATCATTATTTGTAATAACCGTTATTATACATTGTATTATTGTTTGTATATTAAAATATATTTGTATTAATAATAGAAACTGTGTGTGTTAATCTTGTTGGCAAATATCATAAAGTGGAGATATATCGGCATTTATTTAACTTCTATATCTAAATTATCATTTAACTCAGTTTCAGGCTATTCGAAATTATAATACGTTACGTAATAAATTGGAGACTCGTCCTAGATAAATTATAATACGTAACATAATAAATTGGGGACTCGTCCAGGATAAATTGTAATACGTAACATAATATATTGGGGACTCGTCTGGGATAAATTGTAATACGTAACATAATAAATTGGGGACTCGTCTGGGATAAATTGTAATACGTAACATAATAAATTGGAGACTCGTCCAGGATAAATTGTAATACGTAACATAATAAATTGGGGACTCGTCTGGGATAAATTGTAATACGTAACATAATAAATTGGAGGACTCGTCCAGGATAAATTGTAATACGTAACATAATAAATTGGAGACTCGTCCAGGATAAATTGTAATACGTAACAACGCACACACGTAGGGTTTTATAACAGAAAGATATAGCTGGTGAATATTATTCTTAAAAAATACAGCTTTAACTGGGATCTTACGATGTATTTAAATGTATAATTAACACTTTATTATATTCATTTCATATTAGGGTTTACATGTTACGGGTTGTGGGTGTTTTAAATCGGTAGCTGCTAACTTTCTCGTGTCGTTGTGTTAAATATTCAAAATATTCCACGTGCGACTAAATCTTTATCAACATGTATTTAGATGAGTAAACATTTATTTTACTTACTTTTTATATTTTCACTGTAAACAAGGTTAAAGGTCAATTGAAGTCTCTGAAAAAAAAAAAAGAACCATGCTACTCAGTACATGATCCCATTAAAAATTGCTGCAATTATAGAAAACGTTGAATATGGAGCACGAACAATGAATAGGCTAATTAAAATCCTTATACTTCTGAACGTGTCGAGGTAATTAGAAGTAACGGAACAACGTAATTCCCTGGTGCCATTAAAAGTCTAAAGCCAGAGACTCGAAGTTTTTTTTTGTGTTTAGTAGTTCATTTAATTGGTTTTGACAGAATCGAAGTGCTTTAATTAAAAGTAGCCTTTATTCCTCCCAGTTAAACAGCAAAATCTTCTATATTACCAGTGAGGGACTAGTAGTGGTCGAATATTAACTTTATAGCCGTAAACAGATTCAAATAGATTGTATTACGTAAGGTCAAACATTAGAAACTTCACAAACAAATTTAAGAGAATGAAAGCATTAGAAACTCAAACTGAGTGACGAAGCTAAGGTCCTGTCCAAATACGCTCAAAACTGTCACGAAAAATGTATATATGAGATTAGAAATATTAACAGTTTTTTTTTTTTATTTTTAACTTAGCAACTCAATGGGCTGGATTCTTTACACAAGTAATATATTGAACAGAGAGCTGGAGAACCTGTTCCCTGGACGGACGTTCTGAAGATTCATGATTAATGAAAGGTTATCTTAGGACATGAAAAGTTGCTTCCCTTATATGTAATTGTACAAAACTCAAAAACACCAATAAAAACTGCAAAACACAAAATGTGAAATCGCAAATTTACATGTATCACCGCATGTACCCAACAAACATTCTTACCAAATTTGGTGAAGATCCATCAATGGGGTGAGGGACGAAGTAGTGGTAGAAAAAGCTCATAAAAACCGCAAAACCCAAAATGTGAAAACTGAATATTATGGCAGAAACTTTTATTTAAACGTTTAAAAAATAAACATCTATAAGAATTAATTCATTGCTATAAGTTCTAATTTCAAGTTGTTAACTCGAGAAAAGTGAACAAAAGCGTAATCATATAAATATATTGCCACTACCGAAGAAAAGATATTAAAGCATAGCGAACGTTTTTCCAAAATTTTCCGTTTTTAGTACGTTCTCAAAGAGTATGATATAACTATTTGTGTAATTAAATTATTAAAATACCTGAGCACAGGTTTATCTTTCACAGTGGTTTAATTATATATTTTTCTGGGATATATATTTATTACCTAATGTGAAGATTCGTGACAAAAACGTTTTACCTTATCCATTGTTACATTCTAGTTTGGATTAAAGTTTCAATTTCCTATGGACTTATGGGTTATTTTTAGACAACTAATGACAGAAATTGTAGAATGTGCCTACATTCATTTTTTTGTCTCTTCAAAAATGTATACGTTGTCATGGATACCGCTAGAGTGCATCATTTCGTTTGTGCTATAAATCTACTTGTTAGTTCATTAACCACAGGATTTACTGAGTCAAAAATAACACACACACACACACACATAAACATCCGTTGGAAAAAAAATAAAACTTATTAATTTTTATATATGTATTAATAACCTCTGTACTCGTGAAAAATATGAAATAATTTGAGATAATTATACTATAAAATAAGATAATATAGATACCGTTCCTTTCTCACTTAATTAATATATGTGATAAAATGAGTTTCTTCCTGCATAAAATTAAAGTCTTTTTTTTTTTTTTCATATTTTCTGCACATGAACTATTCCCTCGGATATTTATAATCATATCTATCATCTCAAAAGTTGTCTATCTGTTTTCACTTTTCTTTAAGGTAGTAAAAATTTAACTTTTTTTTGTGTTTATTTATTTGACTTTATACTAAGTATTAATCCGCCTTCTTAAAAAAAAACAAAAAAAAAACACTGTAAATCCAGTGTCATTTAGGCGCTTCAGGTTCTATTCCGTTGTGAGTAATGTTACGTGTTAAGTTTTTTAATGGTCTAAAACTGTGTTAATTATACTTTGGATTTTGTAGTCAACTAAAAGCTGATATACAGTCAGTTTATGATATTTACCAACAAGATTGATACATACAGTTTTCTTTGTTTTAATATAAATATATTTTAATATACAAACAACAATACAATTTACAATAACAGTTATTACAAATAGTTATTACAAACAATGATTTATAAACAAAGGTTTTACAAACTTACAAGCAATATAAAGTCTTCTTTCTAGTCTGGAACTTCCTTGGTATCTTATCGAGGGTTCACGATGAGCGACTTGATTTGGAGTTGATGTAGATACAAGTCACTTAATAGGGAGCTAGTTAGCTCTGTGGTCTTCAGTGATCGCACGCCAATTTTTCCTACCGGTGACGTTAGGTAATGTTTTCATAAAAATGCTAATGTCCGATATGAATCAACTGAAGTTGAACGTTTTGTAATGTTCGAAATTTATAAACATTCCTGGTCAAATATCTGAAGTTTCCGATTAATGAGCGTCATAACAAACACAATTATAGCTTACGAAGTTTATAGCACACCAACTATAGCAGACCAATAATAGATACTCTTTTTTTTTTTTGGTGCGTCGCGTTGGTTATATTTATAGGCGTGTGAAGAATTTCTCGAAATTTCAGTTTTACGTAACAATACTG
>NW_013669863.1:14082-16293 GCF_000517525.1 Limulus polyphemus
ATAATAGACGGGAGTTTCGCGATACATATTTAGCAGTATAAGTTATGTACTTTTGTAAATATAAATTTAATTTAAACAAACATTGATATTAAAATAAATATATTATAATAAATCCGTCACAGTAATAAGACTAAACATAAGTTCAATTATTAGTTGTTAGATGTTGAGATAATGATGAATTGAAGTTTTCCATAAGCGCTAGCTGATGTCATCACATTGTTTGGTTAGTGTTTCACCTGAGGCTATTTCTTAAAACATTTATTATTATTTTCGTTTAGTACGTCCGTCTATCATATGAACTATTTTATGACATCATGATTTCAAGTCACTACATATGCGCTCTTTATCACATTGGTCAACATACTCAACACTTGTATATTTGGTTTACAGCAATGTGATGCAGCAAAATATAGCCATGGGGAATAGTTCACAATATTTTCCGAGGGAAGATATTTGCATAGGGAAAAATACAGATGCAAAACGTGCGATACACTAATTCCAAGTATTATTCTCTATAAGTAACAGTTAATAGCAGGGCTTATAACGCTTAAAACTGGGTTTCGATACTCACGATGAGCAGAGCACAGAGAGCCCTTTGTGCTGAATAACAAACAAACAAACAAATATATAGCATCAGTACAGGTTGATCATATACTTACATGAGGATGTTAAGCCTCACAAATAGCATCCAACCACACGTAGAAATGCTGCCACAAAAGAAACAAAAAAAAACCAGAAACTACGAGTATACAGGATGCTTCCCAAACATATCGGTGAGGGAAGGACAAATTATATGAAACATAACTTGTAACAATAGACGATAAGGGAAGAAACTGGTAATATGACACCAACCATAAATACTTTCTAGCACGGTATATATATGTAAATATAAAGAAATACTTGTCCGACTTGGGTTTCTTGTAGGGTTCATAAACCCTAGTTATTATCAGGATAAACCAATATATAGCCTAACAGTTAGGGTTTCATCGAGATAAAATTATAAATCTAAGAAGTGTTTCTACTAGCCACGTGGAATAAAATTGATATTCATTGTGACATATTTTACCTCCCCGAAATATCAGCGAAGACATCAAACCGCGTAATTGCGGACATATGCATAATTTGTTTGTATAAGCGTGTTCTTGAAAGACGACGTTTCGGTACAGTGTAAAGTTTTTGAAGGTTATACAGTCTAAGATCTTCCTCCGCAGTATCTTGTTAGAATAGGAATTGTGGTACAGGCCAATAATAACATAATTACAGCAATCAAGCTGAGCAGGGCCAGCAATGGAAAAAAATAGAGTTCCCAGCGCAGCACGAAACTTGTAACATGGGAGTTAAGAGTGGTTTTAATCGTGCGGACAGGCTTTTTATATGATGTCTTGTGATCCAAAAATAATACAAATGTTTAAATTACAATCTTTAGTACATATATATATTACACATATATATACATTCGTAAATATAAGTACAAATACATTTTACAGGAATAACAAAATTTGCAAGTAAAAAAGTAAAACTAAAAGTCCAGTATTGCTTTATTTCTTGTTTAATACAACTAAGGAGGACTTTATAACAATTATTAACTCCTTGGTGATATGGTGAGTTACCTAGCAACAGATTCATTCGACGGGAATCGAAGTTTAGTGAGCAACACTAAAACGACGGCAACAATAACAAACATTTAACTCTTGAACGTTTCGGAATGTGCGTATTCTACGTTCAGCTATATTGAAATTGTTGCGCTATCCTATTCTTTGTTGTTCTTGATTTTCTTTATTGACCTTTTACTCTGTATTTGAATTACTCTTTACAGAAAGTTCGAACTTTATAAATTTTTGTAAGTAATATTTTACTGCTCACTTACAGCGTGTGAGTGAAAACTTGTATTATAAATATGCATCTGGGTGGAAAGTCACAATTCTGTTATTTCAGTTCTGATATATAGTTAATAATCAATATCCCAGAATTAATTAATAACTTAATTTCCATTTACCATCTGTTAAAGTTTACTCTGTTGCAGTGTAAACTCGTATTATAATTACATATCACGATAAAACTTAGAAAAAAAGTATTTTTGTCTCTAAATGGTATATATATATGTGATTTCCTATTACTTTAGAGATATCCCTTATATTTTTTTTATGTGAAAAGGTGTGAAAGTACTGTTTTTCACATTGGAAGGAATAGAATTGCTACAAAGGAAGTCAC
>NW_013669863.1:16708-19202 GCF_000517525.1 Limulus polyphemus
TACGAAACGTAAAAATAAGAAACCGTCCTCAATGGCCTTTTTTAATGAAATGCATTATACGGTGTTTGCTGTTACATCTTACATTGATTTTTTGAGGTTCATACTCCGTTCTTTTTTTTATTATTGAAAACTCTATGCTCCAAGTATTCTTCCAGTACTTTCATATTTATTAGCATAATAACGATGAAATGGTCCATCTGATGACTGCTGGCGCATTAGGTTTGAAGGTGGCTGAGAAGATATGCGCATGTGCAAGCTAAAGAGGAGATTAAATGATGATAGACAATGACCTTCGATAGAAAAATGGATGTTTTTTATACGTAGTTCATCAACGGTTAAGTGTTATGTCACAGATTACTAACGCGTGTGTGTGGAGCTTTGGAAATATTTCTTAATAAGACGAGGTCGTTACAATAGATTAGACGTTCAGTGTAATTTTGTTTGAGACAGATACGTTGAAGTGCGTTCGTTACTAGACGTGCTATATATATATATATATATTGGATCAGTTCCATAATTTCATTTCAGATGGTGGCCCTCTTTGACAAGATTCAGCACTTAATGATATGAACTTTAAACACTAACAGAGAATGTCATCGTGTAGTCCAATAAATTATTAATATAAAGATATTCACACCGAAAACACATTTTGTTTACATCCTGCTTGATCTTTCTATAAAATACGCTAAACGAAATTTTATAGATACTTCTATCTTTTACAAACACATTAGCATTCCTTTCGATATCGTTTTAAGCTTTTAAGCAATTAAACTAATTGCCCCCAAATAACCTATATATGTGTGTTATTTTCACCTTTACTTAATTAAAACAAAAGTGTACAAAATTGATGCTATACGAAAATCCGATTAATTATTTATAGCAGGTAAAATATTTTAATTGAGTTATAAATTAGGTAGAGATAATATGTAAAATACTTGAAGTTTGTGTAATTGTTAATTAAGTCCCCAGGCAAAAGTTGGGAATTTTAACAAAAAGAAAAATGACACCTATCGTGAATGTCGACCATGTAGACCACAATATTCCAAATAATTCCATTAAATTACATAAAACTGTACCTTGTGACGATATTCAACGACCTTAAGATTAATTAAGGCTTTAAGAAGTTATGAAAAATAATTTAAGAATGAAAGATGATGCACGCTGTTAAGGACGATAAAATAATATTTCTCCAATAGTTTGAGTTTTAAATGAACATTATTTTATAATTATGTTGGTGAATCTAAATGTTTATGTTTTTATTTTTATTTTCTTACTTTTAGTGATACGATTTGCTTGGATCGTTTTTCCTTTTTGTTCTAAAGTGGAAAAAATAACATTACTTTAATTTAAAATTACAAAATATGAAAATCTGAGACCAAACCAGGTGGTTAGTGCGCTCGGCTCGCAATCTGAGGGTCGCGGGTTCGAATCCCCGTCACACCAAACATGCTCGCCCTTTTCAACCGTGGGGGCATTATAATGTGACGGTTAATCTCACTATTCGTTGGTAAAAGAGTAGATGCGATGACTAGCTGCCTTCCCTCTAGTCTTACACTGCTAAATTAGGAACGGCTGGCGCGGATAGCCCTCTTTTAGTTTTGCGCGAAATTCAAAACAAACAAACCTAAAACGAGTCCTTAGTAGAACACACAGGAAAAAGTAAATACCGAGGAATTATCTGTTTATTTTTGTCGTCCACTAACTATGATGTAACAAATTAAGTCAAATATTTTCATTTGTCGCAGTTTCGTAGCATTTACAAAATCATACAATAGAATCTGTCAATACCTTTAAAGGTGAAGTTAATACATGTTCTAATAGTATTACACAAAAACGTCTAGGGTAACTGTCTTAGTTGAGTTATTTTAATTCTACTATACATAATATCTAATAAGCAATGTTCCAAAACAGTTTATTTAAATAACCTAGTTTTCATTTACTATATGCTTAAGATTGGTGTTGACATAAGATTGGAAAAAAAAAATTATTCCTACAAATCGATCATTTTCATTAGCACTATATTTTGGTTTCACGTGATTTCGGTGTTACTGAAAATCGTAGATATTATGTTTTATCGACTCAAATTATCAAGGTAGCATAACACTGATTTCATAATGTTGCGTCATCGAGATCATGTGATTCTCACGCTCTCTACTTTCTAGAATTATCCTGTACTTTGGCGAATGTTCTAGTTCTTACTAGATATAGGGTAGTCGGGTATATAAAAGAGGGGGACAACGTGACAAGGTAATGTGTGTATAGACAGTGAGTAATTGATCTGCAGTCAGAAGTATTATTGAGCACGTTCGTTGTTATAGCGTTTGTTTAGCGCGATTGTTGAAGTTGAGTGTATCGGTAAAGTTATATTCGGAAAGAATAAACCAGTTTTTATTAAGAAAGAACTTGTGTCGCTTAAGTTTCGTCGGAACGAAGTTACAGAAAATCAATTAACAAACGGAGACGTAACAATATGTTATAAATTCAAGAATTAGTA
>NW_013669863.1:20177-22863 GCF_000517525.1 Limulus polyphemus
GAGTTGGCGGTGGGTGCTGATGACTAGCTGTCTTCCCTCTAGTCTTACACTACTAAATTAGTGACGGCTAGTGCAGATAGCCCTCGTGCAGCTTTGCGTAAAAATTCAAAAACAAACAAACGAAACAAACAAGAGACTGAAATAGAAACTTTATGCATAAATTCCTGAACACTAGAAACCAGTTTCTTTTACATAATTTACCTAATGTGTATGAAAAATTAGTCAGTTAAATAAAAATTGTGTGTATAAGTTTCTGAATACTAGAAAAACATTTTGTTTTATATGTATTTTACCAGTAAATATGTCAAACGAGCCTAACGATGCATTAAAAATTACTGTAACCAAATTGTTTAGAAGGAAATTAATTATCATTATTACGATTATCAGATGTTGTGATAAATCAGTTGACAGACCACAGAAGAGTGTAATACACTATTAAAATCTAGCATTATATTGAATATCATAATGAGTCTGTAAAAATTAAATTATCTACATAAACTTGAGTCACTTTTAGTAAGATAAATTAAATTATCTACATAAACTTGAGTCACTTTTAGTAAGATAAATTAAATTATCTACATAAACTTGAGTCACTTTTAGTAAGTAAATTAAATTATCTACATAAACTTGAGTCACTTTTAATAAGATAAATTAAATTATCTACATAAACTTGAGTCACTTTTAGTAAGATAAATTAAATTATCTACATAAACTTGAGTCACTTTTAATAAGATAAATTAAATTATCTACATAAACTTGAGTCACTTTTAGTAAGATTGATTAATTCTAAAATGGTGTGTTTTTATTCTTAAGTGGAGAAAAAAAATGCACGTTTTTCGTGATTCATCTAATGTCCGAGGACAACCGTTTCCCAGCGCTCGTTTCAACAGTCCGATCACAGAGAAATTTATAGGCTCTACATCCACCTACTAGATCGCTATGTCTTTGTATGAAGTAACATGAACATCCGTTTCGTTCTCCAACTGGATGAGGCATACAATGGTTGAAGGGGAGTTATAACTAGAAACTATCTTGGTGAGCCCAGACCCTGTCACTTTGATGCTCTAATACGTGCCGTTCCACAGGAGTTCTGCTTCAGACCGAGTGACTGTTTTTAGAACTATTTCCACGTTGATGTACTATATAAAACTAACCAAATAGTAATGGAAATTAGATTATGTAATAAAATCAAAGATGTATATTTGCATTTCATGTTAAAACTATGTGTAAGATCAGTTAATAATGGATCTTATGACGTTTCGTATGTGAGCCTACAGTGTCAAACTTCAACAGTTTGTTTATATATATATATATTCAAAACACCAAATTAATTAAATTTACTTGCATACATATACTTACGCACATACATATACATACACTACACACATACATGTACATACTTAGGATAATCCCCCAGTAGCACAGCGGTATGTCTGCGGACTTACAACGCTAGAAACCGGGTTTCGATACCCGTGGTGGGCAGAGCACAGATAGCCCTTGTGTAGCTTTGTGCATAATTAAAAACATAGAAAGGAGCAAAGAATACCTAAGATGTTCGTTTGTTTGTAATTAAGCACAAGGCGCTCCAGCGTTGTAAGTCCGCGGACATGCCGCTGTGCCACTGGGGGCCATATACCTAAGAACGTGGTGGTTAGAATTAAACATTCTACAAAACTATTTACAACAACGTTTAATTCAGTAGCTAATTTGTTTTCAACTGACAAAAAAAGAATAGATCCTTCATTATCTTAAAGTATTTCAATTACTCTGTCTAATTAATGTACTTATTGAGCTATATAGAGATTTGTAATAAGTAAGTTGATTAATTATTCCATGTATATATATATATATAAAGAAGTGTCCGTTACACATGGAATTAGATTCAATGTACAATTTTTATCACATTATCGGTCTTCTTTTCTCACCTTTTAACGCAGCTTCAAGAATTGAATAATTAACCTTAAGAAATACAGTTCGCTCAAAGAAACAATCAAGAAAAAAAAAGCTAGCTAAAATGACCGCTGGTTAATTTTTATACACAAAGTATGAATTCCTAAGCTCATTTTATGTCCATGTCATCTAAAGAATGCAAAGCACTCTGTTTTTTTTTTGTAGCTTGATTCTGTGAATATGAATCCAATTAGACAGCTGCTGTCCTTCAAAGTAAAGCTTTATTTAATTATTCATCTCTTACGTCACGTACAGTACAAGTAAGTTACTTGCTCCAAATTGACAGCCACAACCGTTCAACAAATAAAGAAAGCAAATTAAAAATGATGATGCTTTGATAGACCCGCCAAACAAGATAAAATGTCATAAGCCAATGAACGAATATGTGGCTACATAAGCAGAAAGAGAGTTTATTTGTTTGTTATGGATTTCGCGCAAAGCTACACGAGGGCTATCTGCGGTAGCCGTCCCTAATTTAGCATTCTAAGATTAGAGGGAAGGCAGCTAATCATTACCACTCACTGCCAACATTTGGGCTACTCTTTTTATCAACGAATAGTGAGATTGAGCGTCACATTATAACGCCCCCACAGCTGAAAGGGCGAACATGTTTGGTGGGACAGGAATTTGAACCCGCGATCCACAAATTGCGACTCGAGCGCCCTATCCACCTGGCCAAGCCAGGCCGCAGAAAGAGAGATAGACGGGTTTATATATATATATATATATATATATA
>NW_013669863.1:23509-24794 GCF_000517525.1 Limulus polyphemus
AGAGTAGCCCAAGAGTTGGCGGGGGGCGGGGATGACTAGCGGCCTTCACTCTAGTCTTACACTGCTAAATTAGGGACGGCTAGCGCAGATAGCCTTCGTGTAGCTTTGCGCGAAATTCCAAAAACAAACATATACACGTATATTTATCAATTGACCAAAATTAGTTAAAGATATAATTTAACAGTACATTAATTTATTACTTGAAAAACATTTTATGTAATATTGCTAGGTCATCTAGACCTAAACTTTACTCCCCACATTACACCTTGTTAAAATTTTACAGACCCCCCCTGATGAAGTGTGATCTGTTGTTATCACTTTAACCATTCTTTTTTTAAATGTTTTCAAGAAAATATTTCGATGTTTGTAGTGTTTATCAAGTTTACAGAAACTGAATTGATAATTATAAAACAAACTTATACTCCAAACTAAAGGAACAAATAGTTCGAAGGCGTATTTGCAAAAATAATGAAGCAGTCTTTTTTTACAAGGAATAATAACAAGCATTTGATAAGTTTCAAAATAAAGTAATAATAATAACGAAATCGATTTGTTACAACAGTAAAAGGCAGATACAATGAAGCAGTCTTTTTACAAGGAATAATAACAAGCATTTGATAAGTTTCAAAATAAAGTAATAATAATAACGAAATCGATTTGTTACAACAGTAAAAGGCAGATACAATGTACTTCAAACTTATTGAAGCAAGGAAGTGATTTTTATTTGATATATGGGTAAGAAAAAAAAGATAATTACGTGTAGAAAGGTGAATTTGATAGAAATACTGAGACCAAAAGTAATATATATACATTTACGTGATAAATCTGTTTGTAATAAGTACGTGTGATATGAAAAACAGATGGGAATTATGTTGATGATAGTTAATATAACAATTATATCACTAGTTATATGTGAGCTTTCGAAATACGATTAATTAATTATCAAAAGAAACTTAACATTCTTTCAATTATTATCAAAAGAAACTTAACATTGTCTTCAATTATTATCAAAAGAAACTTAACATTCCTTTCAATTATTATCAAAAGAAACTTAACATTCCTTTCAATTATTATCAAAAGAAACTTAACATTGTCTTCAATTATTATCAAAAGAAACTTAACATTCCTTTCAATTATTATCAAAAGAAACTTAACATTCTCTTCCGTTATTATCAAAAGAAACTTAACATTCCTTTCAATTATTATCCAAAGAAACTTAACATTCTCTTCCGTTATTATCAAAAGAAACTTAACATTCCTTTCAATTATTATCCAAAGAAACTTA
>NW_013669863.1:25532-26948 GCF_000517525.1 Limulus polyphemus
AAAAGAAACTTAACATTGTCTTCAATGTACTTCATTTTAGAAAATCCACTTCTTTATTACGTTTACAAACATATGTGCAATGTTTTTAAGAATATTCTACTACTTTTCACAAGATATTCTTCCCACATGTGGTGAGAATCTAAAATTAGATCTGAATCGAAAGAAGCTATTCAGGGTAGCGTGTTTAAAGTTTCGAGTGATGTAGCATTGTATGAATGTGTTTAGAGAAAATATTTCTACTCTTCAGGTTTCGCGAATCTCTTCATTGTAAAATATAGAATAGAAACCCTGCTGATTTGTGTTGATAAGACTTTTTCGTTTACGAAGTTTCGTGATTTTTCTTAATAACTTTCTGTCTCAAATGTGAAGTAGAAGATTTTTTAATCTGAGTCTTAATAATGTTCATATAAGGTAACGATTATACTTCTTATGGATATTACGTTCAACCAATAAGGGTAACATGAAACTCCATCTAATAGATTTTTATATCCCCGCTGGCGTAGTACGTGAAGAGATGAGAACATGTGGTGAGCGAAGATTTGTACTGTAATACATCATTTCATAAGAGTCATAAACCCTGACAACGGCTCGGTTTTCATTGCGAATATTATATTAAACTTCCTTTCAACCTGCTTATGCCCCAAGTTGTTTTTTTGTCAAACATATTCTACAGTATATTATGATAACCTCGAAGTTATACTGATGTAAAAAAGTCATAAAACGCACGAGATACTTGTACTTTTTCTCTTAATACTCGTTGTATAGCTCTAGCATTAAACAGGTTTCCAATAGTTATTCCACTAAAAGAAATAGCCTGGAGATCATAAAACATACAGTTCAGGTTTACATACTTAGTCGTCAATACTTGAGGTGATAGATATGTGACATAAGCATTATCGTCAATAACTACTGTTGACTATCGAAGATATTTTTATCTTCTTGGGCGAACTGTTTTAAACGGTATAATATTATTAATAATTCAATAATATTCGTATCCAGTTTGTGTTTTTTAAAGTTAGAGACTAAATATTTTCAAAACTATTTTATTTCGTCAAAGACATTCATTATGATTAGTTTTTGAGTTGCAAATAACAGTCAAAATTATGAATCACTGTATTCTAAAGATTATTGTTACTAAACTTTCACAGCTGTCTAGTAAATGTATTCAACTTATTAATTATGATCACAAAACGTTAAGTTAACAGATATTTATAGACTGGAGACCCAGGTTTACTGACCCATAACATTAACTACAAAACTACATAATACGAACGCTTAATCCTATATTATTTTTACCTAAAATCTTATTGATACATTAAAAAACCCAAAAAATAAATTTCAAAAAGAAAAAAAAAAAATTAAGTGCTCGGTATGGCCAGGTGGATGAGGCGCTCGACTCACAATCTGAGGGTCGTG
>NW_013669863.1:27857-36032 GCF_000517525.1 Limulus polyphemus
AAATAGAATATTTGTGATCCAAAGTGATTTTACCTTGGTATAAATACACACATATAAAAATACATACATATACGCTCATAATCTTAATACAGATCCGCATTTTTGTGTTTCATATACGTATATATTAAGTTTTATATCTTGAAGCTAGACATATAACCTTTGCACATTTACTGTTGTGAGTAATAAAACAAAGAAAAGGATTGTGGAAATGAACCAAACCTCGTTCGGTACACGTTATCAGATCATGAAATTTCGAGTAGTATCTATGAATTATTCTTCGATCAGTTCTCCATGATATTGTAAATTCATCGTTAATTCATTTTGTGAAAATTCTAATTATATTCACCGATGTAATTTGTAAAGTGTTCTCCGTATGTGGGAACCTTTACTGGTTGTTTCTAGCTTCTTGTTTTCCAATTAAACAATAAATAGAAGTATAATTTAAATATTATTTTATTAACATTATGGTATTCTTGATGAGGCATTAGATTCAATGCTTATATTAAAGACTACACTTTAATTACCCACACATACGTTGCCCTACCGAAAACAATTGGCAACCTGGATTGAATAACTGCTCATACGTTGCATATAATAACGTTCCCACGTTAATTACTATAGGTACCAAGTTTAATGTTTCTCGCTTACGTGAAATACTACAGTCTATCTATAATTAATTCTACGAGAGGTTATTGAAGATATTCTGAGATCTAGATGGCCCTTTCCTTATCATACATAGGTCGTTATGAACATAGAGGCAAAGAACGTCGTCTTTTTTGAACTAACAAGTTTCTCTGCTGATCACAAAAACTCCAAGACTCCTGCAACATGTTAATTTAACGTCATTAATTATACGAGAGGTTATTGAAGATATTCTGAGATCTAGATGGCCCTTTCCTTATCATACATAGGTCGTTATGAACTTAGAGGCAAAGAACGTCGTCTTTTTTGAACTAACAAGTTTCTCTGCTGATCACAAAAACTCCAAGACTCCTGCAATATGTTAATTTAACGTATTTTGATAATATGAGCTTTGAAAAGTACGGGTGTTTCTCAGAAATTGCTTGTGTGCTTAGTATCCCTCTCAGAACATAAACTCCCACCCGAAGCACAGGACCCATAATTGGGCTTCTAACGTTTCGTGAAATGAATTTCATCGTTTCCCAATGTTTGCCACCAACGTTTCAGTGTAGAAAGTGTTAGAAGGGGATTTAGTGTTAGATTACCTTCGTTTCGTCTACCCTACTTATGTCTATAAAGATCAACCTGTATACAGATGACTTTTCTCTTCGTGAATTTTATTCTAATATGGTTTCAGATAATCCTTACAAGAAACTTCTGACAACTTTTGTGTCCAAATGAATCGTCTTTTAATTTTATACGATCGAATTTTCGATCACCATTAAATTATATTGTGTACTGTAACAATGTAACGTGTCACGTTTTCAATTTGCTGTAGCTAATAATAGAATTCATGTAATTCAAGACAAGGTGTTATCTTGCACCAATTTCGACACTTTTAATCCCTGTATCTATCTCCAGTTTTATTCTCCCTGGTAAAGGAAATCCTTAGAGAGTGTCAGTATACTATTACTTAACATTTATAAACTGACCATTTCGCCTCTGTGTCGTTTAAGATTCTGTACATTTTACAAATATCAAATACCAAAAGAGGGTTTAATGTCTCCAAAATTATATTAAGTAATTAATGATTATTTTCAAAAGACAACCCGTAGCTCCTACCAACAAGTCAAATATTGCTAAAATGTCAATTTCAGAAAGCAACGAGGAAAAGATAGATAATATGGTGATTAAGTTTGATGGAAATGTATAATCACTCTTATGAAAATAACAAAAAAAATGATACAACTTAATGGTAATATTTACTATTAGTTTTAAATCATTAACTAGATGTGTTGCAGTCATTTGTACCAACTCTTAATTAATACTGCTATATTAACTGATTAGTGCATATAAAAGTGGACTTTTATCGAGAACGCTGTTTCTGGCGTTTGTACAGCATACTTCTGTTCTAAACTTCTCTTCGTATGTATAATCAACTTTGAGTTTCATTCTGAAATATTAGTTATTTTCGATAATCTTACTTTAAAATTAATTTAGATTAATTAATTAATTTTCTAGGGCTTTATTTACGACACAATGAATGAGTTTGCTAATACCAAACATTTCATTCAGTTAATTTGTTTTGGTCATTAAGAAGAATCATACAGACTAAAAGTTTTGAAGTGATGACAGTTAAAGACATGCCACCTAAACAGTCTTTCCACTCTGCTTGTCTCATACATAAAAGGAATTCCTTCGTAGGATACTTGAATTGGATGCAATAAATTTCACTAAATCATCAAACTTTCAAACAGGTAAGATTGTTTTACAACTCAAGCTTCAGCCATAGAACTAGAAAAAATATACGTAATCAAAAGAAACAGAAAATAACTTAAGAAATAAAATCAGTAAAGTGATAGTTTAAAGATGAACAACGTGCAAACAAAGCTCCAGGAAATAGTATTTTTTTTTATCATAGTGTCCAGTCTTCGTGAAAGAGTTCAATTTAATCCCACAAGTTGAAATATTAAAACACCAAACTTAATAACGCCATGGCTTTCTATGTTTGTCAAGAATATAAACTTCCAAAAAAACCGAAACTAATAATCAGGCCGTTGTGGCTTATTTTCATAAAGTATGAATATTAAAATTATTCCTAATGATGTGATAATTGGGAACGCAGTCGAAATGCAGTGTATAATGATCATGATATCCATGTATTACGACAATATATATATTGCACAAAATAATTAAAGGAAAAAATTGGATTTTTCTCTTACATTCCAGCTAAATAACGTTAATGGCTTTCTTAAGTTACTTTTTATGCAAAATAGGTATCAGATAATAGGTCATGCGATCTAATATGCAAATGTATACTATTGTAATCCACAGTCAGAAATTATACTAAAGACCCTGAAGCACAATAAATTATCAGAAAGGATATGTTGTCAAGGCCTATGATAACCTCTTATACAAATGTAAGAGACATGCTTAAAATGAGTTAATCAATGAGTTGCTGGAGTAATATGGCCCACTCCTCCACCATAGCGGCTTCCAATTATCAAGACGTCCTTCCAGAGCATCTCGTACAATTTCAATCAAATTCAGATTAGATGAGCGTGTTGGGTAATTCATTTGTTTGATACTTTCCGCTTTCGGGAAGTTGTTAATCAGCTAAGCCAGGTGGAGCTATCATCCTTTCGATGAAATCTCTGACTAACTGCTTCTGTGTATAGCAACACCAATGGTTGTAAGAATGCATCTCTATATCATATGGTGTCGTGTCGGTGTGACTATCATTATTGATCCCTGCTCTGATTTAGTATTCTCTTCTTCCAAGAAGTTGTTATTCAACTGAGCATGGGGGGGGGCACAAATTTTCATTACTGGAAGAAAGTTCTTACCAACAGCTTCTGCATGGAGTAAAACTAAAGGATATAAAACTACGTATTTATACCGTATGACATTCATAACACATAAAGGTCATTGGGATCCACTAATACCAATCCCTGCACATATTAGTATGCTACTACAATCATATGAGGTGCACACACACACACACACACACACACTTATGATATATGACAATGTGCCTTTTCAGTATCACAGGTCTATATTAATTATATAAACTGCACGATTGCATGCATTTCTAAATTTAAATAAGATACATTATGAAAGTATATTTAAGGAACATGAATGTTAATTATACATTTTCCGATTTCGTAAAATTTACATTTCAACGTTAACAAAATCCGTTAAATTATTATATTGTTATAAAACTGTTGTCCTGATACTGAGAATCCCTGTTCTCGCCGACTTATTGATTTCTACCTCATAAAGTTTGTTACGTATTAGGATTTTAAATAATCTGAAACCGAGCTAAATGATACTTTAAATATAGTAGTTAAATTGTCCTTTGTACAGTAAAGTAAAAGCCAATATATAGTCAGTCTTGCCAACGAGATTGATACACATGGTTTTCTTTTTTAACAGAAATACGTTTGAATATACACACAACAATACAATTTACAATAACAGTTATTACAAATAGATATTACAAACAGTTATTTATAAACACATGTTTCACAAACTTACAAGCAATATAAAGTCTTCTTTCTAGTCTAGAACTTCTTCGATATCTTATTGAAGGTTCATGATGAGGGAGTTGATTATGAGTTGACGTAGGTATACTTCACTTAACAGGGAGCTAGCTAGCTTTGTCCTTCGTTATTTACCAGGCTGATCACACGCCAATTTTTCCACCGGTTACGTTAGATAATGTTTTCATAAAAATACTAATGTCTTATGAGAATCCACTGAAGTTAAATAATTTGTAATGTTCGAAATTTGTAAAGGTTCCTGGTCAAATATCTGAAGTTTTCCGATTGATAAGCGTTATAACAATCACAGTTATAGCTTCCGAAGTTTACAGCACACTGACTATAGCAAACTAATAATAGATACCCCTTTTTGGCGCGTCGCGTTGGTTATATTTATAGGCGTGTGGAAGCTTTCTCTGATTTTCAGCTTTATGTAACAAGACTGGCATTAACACTAGCGTTTGCGTACATATATACATACATACGAGAATCTTCTACAACTTTGGAGAATAGGCGAGAGTTTCGCAATACATATTTAACAGCATAAGCTATGTATGTTTCTAAATATAGATTTAATCTAAACAGCGTCGATATTAAAATAAATATATGATAACAAATTCGTTACAAGTTGTCCAAATGTTTTCTCTAGAACTCTCGCATGTTTCACTGTCAAAACTAAGATTGATAACAAGCTGTCAACTCATGAATGTAGCAGGTCCTCCACGAAACACATTTTCTTTATTGGACTATCTGCTGTGTTCACCGCGGGGAATCTAATTCTTGATTTTGACGTTGTCAGTCCGTAGACTTACCACTGTTCCAACGGAAGACACCACGGTACACAAATGACTTTAGGTATCCCCAAAGCCAAAAGTTGAGTTGACCATCTGACAATATGAAGTCATGTTGGATACTGGACAATTTAATATTAGTTCAGTTTTCTGTCGCATGATTTCAATAATACATGGCATCAACCACACGAATTGTGGTTTCACTGAACAGACATAGCGCCATCTGATAATTATTTTCGATAACCATGGATTCGTTTTTCACATGATCCCATTGGTATATCTACCAAGTAGTATATCTCGTTGACAAATAGTGTTAATTCTATTGATGTTCAAATACTCCAAGAAACTTGATAAGAGCCCTGTAAAGGTGAAAGTATTATATAACTAGTTGCTTTCTTAAACATTTGAATTTAATAAGTTTAGTTTACTCTCATCCAGTTTTAAATAATTTGATGCCAGATGTTTATTGACAACAGAAACTCAAGCTGTATAGTGTTAAGTCTGAGCATAATGTCCTTGCAGAAGTTAACTTTTAAAACATCTTTCAAAAAACAGATCGTTATATTATTTTTCACTGGAAAGAATGATATGAAAATTGAAAAATGACTGAAATAACACTTCACATCCAGACTGCGAGTAGTTGAGACCGAATTCGGGTTACAGAGAAGTGCTACAATTTCCGATATTTAAGTTAGAACCAAAACAAATATACTCCGACAAAGGGTTTTATCTGTTAAGCTAAATAAAAGCACACTTTTCGAAAAGGAACTCACAACTCAATAGTTATCTTCGACGAAGCTGTGGAGTTTAGAGGATTGGTCGAACTGTGTTCCTCTTGCAAAATATAAAAGTGTTGATTTCAGACAGTTACCGCACTTAGCCACCTTACAGCAGCAAGTAAGATTTTTTGAGCCTTTATTGTCTATATCTGTCTACCGCTTTCCTGAAAACCGAGGAGAAAACAGCTTTAGAAAGCTGAACAGTCAGATCTTGTGTTGCGCAACATTGGCGGTCTAAATAGTGTTTTGAGCGGGATTTTTGACGACGTATGAGTTTTATTTCATCGTAGCTCGGAAACTAGTGCGAATGCGGTCCAACTTAGACAATTAAAAGTCTCCCAGACACATAGACTGACTTTCAAATAAATGATAAAACTAAATTTATTGGAGCGTCGTTGTCTGAAGTAAAATATCCTTAAAGTTTGAAAGAAACAGATTTACGTATTTTCAATGTAGTTATTTTTCTAACATTTATGAGAAAATAAAAAGAGAAAATTGATATTAGTTTGTGATCAAAGCAAGTTACCTACTTAGATCAAAACTGAAACTTAACCTCGTGATAAGTATAGCTAATTAGATATACATCTCCAAGGTTCTTACTTACATAGACTAGAATGCAATGTTTCATAACTTTGGTACCCTCTCTGTTACCGATATGTTTGAAAAGCTTATTCATCAAAAAGTACTTGAAATTATAATATGCTATTTTGCCTCTTAAAAAAAAGGGAACCAACAGGTAAACTTCTCTGAATACAGTGTACTTTTCCTTGTTCGCTTATCAGCTCATTGAATATTAAACGGAATATTACCTCCTTTCTCTTCAAACCAATAACAGCCCCCAAGGTGTCGTCGGAAGATCACTTTTTTTTTCCTGTCCTCTCCAGACACGTGTTATCTTTTTAAATCCATTATCACTACATTGCTTTCGGGTTGAGTAAGTTGCCTAGGGTAAGTTGATGCTAAACTTTATATAGTAACTGACTGATTATTATTCAAAATTAAATAAAACCCTGGCCTGCAAATTTGCATTTAACAGTTTCGCTTCATTCTGAACGCATTGGTAATGAAATTTTTGAGATAGATAAATAGGCAGGTTTTTGTTTCATTGAAACGATCAATTTCTTCTGATTGAAAGACGGCTAGCTAGTTAGATGTAACTAACGAGAAGGATTCCATTATGCTTGTTCAGAAACCAACACCATAAAGAATACAAAAGGTTGGTAATTCTACTAACAAGTTCCAATGGTAATTACTGAATTAGTCTTTGAGAGTGTAACAGTTAATGCTTACTTACGTAGGTACAAAGCATATGTATTCAGTAAAATGTATCATTATGTAATGTTGAATATTTATCTAATTACAAGAATATTTGAAGGTTAGCATCAATCCATAAGTAAGCGAAATCCACCGATGCATTGTATAGTGTAAATGGAGAATGTAATTGTATAATACGATACGCAACGCTTGTTTTCTCTTGCCCAACAAATTCGTGTGTTACCATATGACACTTTTAATTACAAGAAAATTTGAAGGTTAGCATCAATCCATAAGTAAGCGAAATCCACCGATGCGTTGTTTAGTGTAAATGGAGAATGTAATTGTATAATACGATACGCAACGCTTGTTTTCTCTTGCTCAACAAATTCGTGTGTTACCATATGACACTTTTCGATATGTTCTGATGAGCACTTGTTTGTTTGAAAACAAATAGGTGTCAAAAACCTACTTAAACTATAAAGATATATATATCGATTCTTTAAATATCGCCATAAATGTAAACATAATATGCGCATATCCTACACGTATTGTACAAAAAGTTACGTGTTGAAAGGTAAAACTTACAATGTTTTAAACGTGTATTTAAGGCAGGAAATAATTAAACTGTTGATAATACTATTGATTTGGTATAAGAACTGTTAGAGACTAAAACATAAAACTGTTGATTCGGTAAAAGAATTGTTAGAAACTAAAACATAATACTGTTGATTTGGTAAACGTACTGTTAAAAACCAAAACATAATACTGTTGATTTGGTAAACGTACTGTTAAAAACCAAAACATAATACTGTTGATTTGGTAAAAGTACTGTTAGAGATTAAAACATAATACTGTTGATTCGGTAAAAGTAATGTTAGAAACTAAAACATAATACTGTTGATTTGATAAAAGTACTGTTAAAAACTAAAACCTAAAACTGTTAAATTTGATAAAAGTACTGTTAGAGATTAAAACATAATACTGTTGATTCGGTAAAAGAACTGTTAGAGACTAAAACATAATACTGTTGATTTGATAAAAGTACTGTTAAAAACTAAAACCTAAAACTGTTAATTTGATAAAAGTACTGTTAGAGATTAAAACCTAAAACTGTTGATTTGATAAAAGTACTGTTAGAGACTAAAACCTAAAACTGTTGATTTGATAAAAGTACTGTTAGAGACT
>NW_013669863.1:36815-51376 GCF_000517525.1 Limulus polyphemus
TCTATGTTAGCTAACATACTAACAATACACTAGTAGCCATATTCTATGATTATGAGCACGCTCTGTGAGTTGCCAAGTAACAGCCCGTTCCCATATCACTGTGGGTGCACAATTGCTTATGCACACGCACTACATGATCAGCTTGCAGCTGTATTAGCTAGATAAAAACAAAACAAAACTTTGACGACATAGATTCTCTAGATCTAGGTTCTAATTATGATCTAACCTTTGAAATCTAAGTTTTCAGTTCTGTATATCTGACTCGATGATTCTGTGTTGAACAAAGAAATTATATCATAGCAGTCGGTGCCAAAGACGTGTTCTACTACATGAGGATGAACTCTACCACTGTCAGAGTTTGACACAGGTTTGTATAATTTACCTTTCATTATTTCCAAACTAAGTGTGACCTGTTGACACCTATGGTTATACTTGAAACAGTGTGGTTTTTAAAATATACCTTTCAAGGAAACAAAATGGGAGAAAATGTTACGTTGATAACCTTGAAAAGTGAAGAAAGCATTACTGCAAGAATAGAGATAAGGTTAGAACAGTAATGCTGAATATGTAAAATAAGCCTTAGCCATTAATCCAACCAAGGAAAAGGCTGTCACCCTGGCAAGATGAAAAAAAAAACTATAACAAAGATATCAACAAAAGCCAGGAAATGTCGAGAGATAGCTCTAAGAAAAGCTACGAGAAGGATAGACCTAGAGCGCAGTCACTCTGAAGACTTAGTACAAAGAAAAACTAATAGAAGAGTGTAAAAAACTATGACCACAATCTCTTTGTGGTTGCGCTGTGTGAGAAACCACCAAGCTATCCCGCCCATTCCTACCATGTTTCCTTAGTTTTCGGTGTTCCCATTCCTATTGCCTAATCTTTTTTATTTACAATTTTTCTACTCTTGTATAAACGAGTAATTTGTTTCTGTTTTTCTTATAAGGACGGGCCTTTCCTGTATGTAGGAAATACCAGTGCCTGGATCTAACTATACTTAATAAAACAGATTGTTAAACTTCGTCCGTATGTATTTATTGGAACTTATCCAAATGTATAATATCCGTTCTTGATGCCTCCCAGTGACTTAGAGGGTAAGTCTGAGGACTTATAGCATTAAAAATGGGGGTTCGATACCTGCAATGGGCAGAGTACATACCTCCCATTGTGTAACTTTGTGCTAAACAACAACAACTGTTCGTGACAGTAAACTGTTTGTGAAATTAGCACTAATCGTATTTAAATTTTGCATAATCACGAGTTATTGGCGAAAACTGTATACATACATTTTTCTTCGGTAAATTAAATTAAACCTAAAACCAAATATAAGAATTTATACTTTATCAAGCTTTACAGTGGCTTAATGCTATATAACCCAATAAACGAGTTTAGATATTTGTGGCTGGCACAATACGGATAGCCAATTGGGTAGTGTTGTACTTAATAAACAAATGGAAAAAGGCTTTATGCAATAATATCACAAACTTATTATAAAGCATTTAATAATTAGGTATAATGTTGCTACATTAAACTCTGGTTAATAATAAAAATACATCTTATACATACTTCAGTGTTAATTAAATTTACCAATAACATAAAACACAAAACAGAAACATAAAAATACATCTTAAACATAATTCAGTGTTAATTAAATTTACCAAATACATAAAACACGAAACAGAAACAGAAAAATACATCTTAAACATACTTCAGTGTTAATTAAACTAACCAATAACATAAAACAGAAACATAAAAATACATCTTAAACATACTTCAATGTTAATTAAACTTACATAAAACACGAAACAGAAACAGAAAAATACATCTTAAACATACTTCAGTGTTAATTAAACTTACCAATAACATAAAACACAAAACAGAAACAGAAAAATACATCTTAAACATACTTCAGTGTTAATTAAATTTACCAATAACATAAAACACAAAAAAGAAACATAAAAATACATCTTAAACATACTTCAGTGTTAATTAAACTTACCAATAACATAAAATGCAAAACAGAAACATTAAAATACATCTTAAACGTACTTTAGTGTTAATTAAACTCACCAATATGCTATTAATATGTTACCAATAATACAAAACGAAAACATAATTTTTAATCGTCTTTTTTGGATTGTGATATAACAAAAATGACAAAATAATCTATCTCAGCAGTTCTGTATAACAAATTCCTAAATTGATTTTGCACGAAGTAAAAATAGGCGAAACGTTCTTCTCTTTCGTGGAAGTTGCCGTAAAAGACCTAAAACACAAATATAGAAACCACTATTGAAAGTCTTAAGTTATCAGAAAATGTACAAATACGATATTTCTCAGGTAACGGCAGGATCTTAATCTACATTATAAGTGCATTTTTAAGTCGAATTGAGCATGCTGGTATCATGAAGTAATATGCATTTATTCTTGTGAGAAAGTAAAGCGTGTTTGCTGTGTTTCATGAAACGTGGCTCAAAAAACTGGAGATGCTGTTATACAAACGGCGGATGAGTTGCTACAATGATTTTGACATCTGGCTGTTCACATTTATTTCTAAGATTGGATCGTATATACAAAGAAAGCGGCGAAGAATACATAGAATTCTTTGATAAATCTCATTGATGTAAACTTGACATTTGTTTTGGTTCACATTCGACGAATATGCGTGAAATTAGCAAATTCAATTTGCACACGCGAAATTTACACATACAGGCTGCGTATTTATACAAATATGATTCGTTTTGTAGCATTTTGATGGTGCAAATCATAAGCCACTACAAGTTTCCGTGCAGAATTTATTTATTTTTTCTAAAGCTTAATAGAAATAGAAAATAGATAACCTTCTCGAAAAGTTCTTTCCTGCACCTATATTTAAAATCAATTTCCATTTTGTGGCAACGCAATATTATCACATTTTAGTCTTGTTTGTAGTTTCACTTTTGTAATCCTACTTTTAGCCTAGTGATTAAATTAACTTTAAAAGCGAATAAAATGACGATTTGATTGCAGTTTAAAAATATGTATGCATATTTTGAGCTCAAATACATACTCATGTGCAAATGTTTTGTTTTGAACCAATTGGAAATATCTATGCACCCTCAGGTTGCTGCAGCTACACTTTTCCTTTTTATTTTCCTCTTAAAAACATGAAAACGAATTATATTTTTGTTTTTCAGTCAGGGTGATATCAAGAATATCACTACCACACCTTTATAAACTGGCCTCCAAGTTTTAGTATTTTCCCAGTGAAAATGCATCAAAATTTTTGGAAAGTTACTCTCAGGAAAAGCAGGAGAATTTCATGAAATTTAATCCAGGACCCCAAAACTTTCAGGGCCCTAAGGTAAGCCCTGGACCTCGGGGTAATAATTGATGTGACTGTGGCGCACATCCTCTCGTCTCGCTCTGTCAAATAAACCTTGTCACCCCCCCCACCCACACACACACACAGACACACTTTTAATTTGCATGTTTATAAATTTTCCTATTTGTTTCTTCTTGTTATTAACAAAAAAATTATAACAACAGTGGATAGATACATACCAAAAATATACTAAAGTGTTTGAAAGGAAAGAAGGAAAACATTTTTTGGAATAAGGGATAGTGTTGTGGATAAGGAAGAGGGTATTTTAAATATACCTCGTCCCCCTCCCTCACACACACACACACCCTTTTAATTTGCCTCTAATAAAGAAATAGTAAAGAACAGGTTGTGTGTAGACACCAAATCTATTGTATACCGCTTATTCTTATCATTACAATGTTTACTTCTTCGCAAAACTAACTGATATTTGTTTACAACTTTTAAAGACATGTTTTCTTTTCTTTTTGCCCCCCCCCCCCGCAGTGGCACAGCGGTATGTCTGCGGACTTACAACGCTAGAAACCGGGTTTCGATACCGTGGTGTGCAGAGCACAGATAGCCCTTGTGTAGCTTTGTGCATAATTAAAAAACAAACAAAAAAGCAATCTTTTCTTTTTAGAGAGAAATAACGACATTGACTCATCGATTTGGTGTTAATGTTTTTAAAGATGGGAAGGAGATATTATATCTGATAATTTGTAATAATATCGAGGATACTTAAATAAGAGTATTCCTAATTGCGTGAATCACACAAATCGAAAAAGATTGATATTTTTTCGTTAAACTTTTTATGTGAAACTCTTTACTTGGAATGGTTTAGAGAAAATATAACCTACTGAGAAAAGATATAAAGTTATCTGTTCGATTCATCTAATTTGAGTTGGAAACAATCCTGTTGTAACTTTCACACTAATCATTTCAAACTATGAAATAATGATGCAAGCAATATTAATGTTGTCCTTCGAGAAGAGAAACCCATTAAGCCTAATATATTTATGGATAGACATCCTTTTTTTTTACCAATAAATAGTATAGATATCGGAAATTTTTTTTAAGTATTATATAAGTTAAACGTATATAATGCATTGCGTTCATAAGTAAAGAAATAAAATTAAACAAAATCTTGAAAAATAAAGAAATTTACCCATTATTGTAAAACACATTTCGTTAAATTACATATTATTGTAAGACATATTACGTTAAATTATCCATTATTGTAAGACATATTGCGTTAAATTATCCATTATTGTAAGATATATTGCGTTCAATTACCTATTATTGTAAGACATATTACGTTAAATTATCCATTATTGTAAGACATATTGTGTTAAATTATCCATTATTATAAGATATATTGCGTTAAATTACCTATTATTCTAAGACATATTACGTTAAATTATCCATTATTATAAGATATATTGCGTTAAATTATCCATTATTGTAAGATATATTGCGTTAAATTATCCATTATTGTAAGATATATTGCGTTAAGTTACCCATTATTGTAAAGATATTGTGTTAAGTTACCCATTATAGTAAGATATATTGCGTTAAATTACTTATTATTGTAAGCCATATTACGTTAAATTATCCATTATTGTAAGATATATTGCGTTAAATCATCCATTATTTTAAACATATTGTGTTAAGTTACCCATTATTGTAAGACATATTATGTTAAATTATCCATTATTGTAAGATATATTGTGTTAAATCATGGGTAATAAATGAAATCACTCTTTAGCAGTTTGTGATTTATTAGTGAAGAAATAAAATGAAATAGTTACAGTAGTAGAAAAAAAAGTTTGTGTAAAAAATTAAATAATTCAATTAACCTAGGGGATATGTGTTTACGTATCTTTCTGGTAAAAAGTCCTCACTTAAATATATAATGACGCCGTCTTGTGAGTTATATGTCAAACTTTTTACTGATGTAAATTTTAAGAAATTCTTGAATTAAACACGTGGACAGCTACAAAGTTCATACTAAAAATGATTATAATACCATGTAAATGTGTACAAGGTGTCCGGAAGGTCGAGAACCAACCATAGATGATTTGCTGCTCGGTTTGTTTGGTTTGAATTTCGGCAAATCTACACGAGGGTTATTTGCGACAGCCGTCTCTAATTTAGCAGTGAACGACAGGAGGAAGACAGCTAGTCATCATAACCAACTCTTGGCCTACTCTTTAACCAACAAATAATGCGATTGACCGTAACATTATAACGCCCCCACGACTTAAAGGGTGAGCATGTTTGGTGGGACTGGGACTCGAACCCGCGACCCTCAGATTGCGAGTCGAGCGCCCTAACCACCTGACCATGCCAGGTCCTTGCAGCTTGGCAGTTGGGGCTTGGTTCAACGACACCTTTTCAGGACATTGGATTGTCAGACGTGGTCCCCAGAAAGTGGCCCCAATATTTTCGAAGTTTACTCCCATGGATTTCTTTTTCTGTGGACTGCTCAAGGCACGTGTGCACAAAGAGAAGATCACGGACACCGAACATCTGACACAAGGAACTCTCGACTAGTGTCGGACCATTGACAATATCACGATCATGCTTCTATTCTTTAGTGTTCAAAGAGAGTGTAAGCATCGTCTCCAAATTATTTTTCCAATTACAGGGACAGCAGTGGAACATATTCTGTAGAATTCGTTGAAGTGCCTGTGGTTCCAGACTTTTCGGACACCATGTACATATATTCTGAATGAACAAGTGTTTATCTAATCATATGTATAGAACACTTAATAAATGAAAGTAATGTTTTGATTAGAAAAAAAGGAAATGTGTTAAGGAGCCATTATAGAAATAATTATATTAGTAATAGCATTGGAAGCAGGTGGATTTGCATAATATAAAACATATAATGAACTAGATAGAAGTATCAACCAAAATGGTGTGAAAACGTCGGTTAAGTCAGTATAACCTTTCAAAGTGTTATCAACAAAAATGATGTGAAAACGTCGGTTAAGTCAGTATAACCTTTCAAAGTAGTATCAACAAAATGGTGTGAAAACGTCGATTAAGTCAGTATAACCTTTCAAAGTTGTATCAACAAAAATGGTGTGAAAACGTCAGTTCCGTCAGTATAACCTTTCAAAGTGTTATCAACAAAAATGATCTGAAAACGTCGGTTAAGTCAGTATAACCTTTCAAAGAATTATCAACAAAAATGGTGTGAAAACGTCGGTTAAGTCAGTATAACCTTTCAAAGTAGTATCAACAAAATGGTGTGAAAACGTCGATTAAGTCAGTATAACCTTTCAAAGTTGTATCAACAAAAATGGTGTGAAAACGTCAGTTCCGTCAGTATAACCTTTCAAAGTTGTATCACCAAAAGTGGTGTAAAAACGTCGGTTCCGTCAGTATAACCTTTCAAAGTAGTATCAATAAAATGGTGTGAAAACGTCGATTAAATCAGTATTACCTTTCAAAGTAGTATAAAAAAATGGTGTGAAAACGTCGGTTAAGTCAGTATAACCTTTCAAAGTAGTATCAACAAAATGGTGTGAAAACGTCGATTGAGTCAGTATAACCTTTCAAAGTATTATCAACAAAAATGGTGTAAAAACATCGGTTCCGTCAGTATAACCTTTCAAAGTATTATCAACATAAGTGGTGTGAAAACATCGGTTCCGTGAGTATAACCTTTCAATTTCGGTGAATTATTAATATCAATGAGGTTAGATTGCGTTTATAATGTAGAACAGTTACCTTACGTCAGGATTATATAACTATGTATTACCATATTTCTATACTCTTATGATCATACCAATCAGTTAACTATTGGTCGTAGCGTCATTACTAGAATATTATTGTTACAGCTAATTTATTTAATGGGCGACAATAAAATATGAAGCTTCAACTGTGTTCGGTTAGGACTTGTTTTCATAAAACTTGATATTTTTCAATTGTGAGCTTTGTTTGTTTGTAATTAAACAGAATGCTATCTGTGCTGCGCCTACCACATGTATCGAAACCAGGTTTTTAGCGTTGTAAACCCACAGACATTCCGCTAAGCCACTGATAGGGGGGTTGTGAGCAACACTAACGTGAATTAATTATTTTTATTTAAAGATTAAAAGAGACCAATGTATCATATGAGACTATATTTTACATATGTAACCAGTATATTGATAAGCGTTACAACAATCACAGTTATAGCTTCCGAGGTTTATAGCACACCAACTACAGCAAGCCAATAATATATTCTGTCTTTAGGCGCGTCGCGTTGATTATATTTATAGGCGTGAGGAGAGTTTCTTGAAATTTCAGCTTACGGAACAATATAAATGATACACCATTGTTTACGTACACACGTATATTGTTGATTCTTACACTCGAGAATCTTCTACAACGTTAGAGAATAGGCGAGAATTTTGCAATACATATTTAACAGTATACGTTATGTACATTTCTAAATATAAATTTAATTTAAACAAACATCGATAATAACATAGATAATTGATAGTAAATCCGTCACAGTATAAGGTCCGCTTATAACGGGCGAAATATCGCATTGATAGTCACCAAACGTAGCATGTACCCATGGTGCTCCTCGGAGAATGGCATAGGGCATAGTCTGACCCCCCCCCTAGCATGTACCCTTAGTGCCTCTCGGAGAAGGGCATAGTCTGACCTCCTCTCCATGTCATCACGAGTACCATCATAACAAATGTTCGATTGTTTGTATAATTGTTATTTAGAATTATATTTATATAAGATGTGTTGACATCAAGGTTAAAAGGTCCTCGAGGTTACAAACAGTTAAACAGAAACATTGATAGCGTTGAGTACTATTGACTAGCCGGTGAGTGCTGTTGACTAGCTGCCCTCTCTCTAGTCTATAATTTCAAAATGACGGACATCTAGCCTAGACAGTACTCATGCAGTTTTGTGCGAAAAAACAAACGATATTAGTGACGATAAGGAAAGAACCGTCCATAAAAACGTAATATCAAATTTTCTCATGCAGAAAATGGTGTACTATCCAGCTTATATGTCTCCTAAATTATCTTATGATTTTTAGTAAGATGTTTGTTTGAAGTTAAGCACAAAGCCACACAATGGGCTATCTGTGCTCTGTCCATCACGGTTATCGAAACTCGGTTTCTAGCGTTGTAAGTCCGCTGACATACCGCTGTGCCACTGGGGGGTTTTTCAGTAAGAATCAATCGCGTTTAGTGCTTTAATAGGTCATTCGTTAAAAATTAAAAATTAATCGTGACACTGGATAAACATTATAGCTCATTACTGACAAAAGCATTGATAAATGGCAGAAAGAGAGAAAAGCATTTTTAATCATGAGGAGGTAAATTTTTAACCTATCTTTACGTATGTAAAATAGACTCAATAAGTATATTATGTGTATAGAAATGTTAGTTACTCAGTTTTGTGTATTTTATATGTTTTCTCTTGATTCTGTGACGTTTTTATTGTCTATTTTATTAAATCTTAATTACATGAATATAAACGAATAATCAAACATAATATGTATAACCTAGAAAAATAATGACTCTCTATCTACAGGACCCGCAGTGGCACAGCGGTAGGTCTACGGTCTTATAACGCTAAAAACCGGGTTTCGATACACGTAGTGGAAACAGCACAGATAGTTCATTGCGTAGCTTTGTGCTGAATAAACAGACAAACAAAAACCTATTTATTTGCACTCCGAACACCAGATGTTATTTGCACTCCGGACGCCAGATGTTATTTGCACTCCGGACACCAGATTTTATTTGCACTCCGGACACCAGATGTTATTTGCACTCCGGACACCATATGTTTGTTGTTGATAGTATGGTAATAAACGAAAAGACCAGAAACTGGGCTCATCCAGTTATGAGAGATTTAAACATATGAGTTGTAAATTATGCATTATGAATAAGATGGTTGTAACAGAGAGTGTTTTTTATGTTTGTTTGTTGTTAAGCACAAAGCTTATTTGTGTTGTGCAATTTTCAGTTGTTTTAGCTCTCAGACTTACTGCTGAGCTATTAGTTATCCCTAAATAATTCATTTCTGTCATACTTCAGCATTAAACGCCACACAAACTAGTGTAAAAATGTGTTTAGTGTTAGACTTCGAAAGATCAACATTTTTTCCATTACTAGCATGGGGGAGAGGGTTCAAAGGACCCTTCATGATTTACAAATGCCCTAATGAACCCGATCTCATCCATGGGGGGGGGGGGGTCTCATCCGCAAACAGGCCACCTTCCCGTGGTACTCGAGCACATATATCAGGCTTGGACCCGCTATTTTTAAACGTACGAAATTAATTTAGCTCCCACTCCCCCGTAACTCAGCCATACGATTGTGAACTTATGTTACTAAAAAAAGTGGGTTTCGATACCAGTGGTGGGCATAGCACAGATAACCCATTATGTAACTTGGCGCTTAACAACAAACAAATGAACAATGAAAATAGTATGAAACATGTCACTCTGAAGTATGGAGGGAGCCAGAAACACATGTCAGATGTGGACTCAGTGACCCTGTACATCTACTCCTAGACCATCATCATGCCTGTATGATCTTCTGGTCACGTTTTAGCCCGCCTCCCCCCTCCCCAGTGACACAGCGGTATGTCTGCGGACTTACAACGCTAGAATCCGGGTTTTGATACCCGTGGTGAGCAGAGCACAGATAGCCCCTTGTGTAATTTTGTGCTTAATTACAAAACAAACAAACAAACGTTTTAGCCCTCTATTGTAGGGGGGATACGCTATATAGATAGGGAAACCTCCTGAGTCCACACCAATTTAATCTGTGAGAGGAACTTGTGGACAAACAAATAAACAAATATAGGGTAGTAATAGACAGGAAACTTGTCTCGATAAAGTTAATTAGACAATATACATAAGAAACAATGATAGGTATTGGAACAAGAAGGTCGTATAAGAATTTTCATGAAATACACCTGTGACAATTACTCAGATTAAGTTTCTCGATCAATTAATAAAAGTTTTCTATAGAATTACACGAGAACAGCAATCATTTGTTGCTAGCTTTCGAAAACATAAGAAACAAACGCAAAGTCAACCAACTGTTTGTTGAATTTCGAGCAATACTACTCGACGGCTATCTCCGTTAGCCGTTCCTAATTTAGAAGCGATAGACTAGAGGGAAGGTAGCTAATGATCATCACCTGTTATCAAACCCTTGGTCTACTCTTATTGAATAGTTGGATTCAACATCACATTATAACGTCCCTGCGGCTAAAATGTGGGAAGCATATTCTGTGATGGGATTCGAGTCCGCAACCCGAAGATTGCGAGTCGAGTGCTCCAGTGCTCTTCAATGAAGGTATGAAATAATCGCACTTCTTAAACTTTTATGATGATATTTATCATTTGCACTACATTTCAGCTTGCATTTTTACAGTACGTTTGTTTAAAGCTCTTACCAACATGTTTTGAAATTAATGGCGATAATCAGATGGTGGAGAAAACTAATACTGTGCTAGATGTACTTTCACAAGTTCTCCTAAAGTGTTGTGTTTCAAGAGTAAATAAAACCAAAATTAAGAGTAATAAATATTTTTATTTGTTGCTTTTGAAGTTCGTATGTCATGCTTTGCTGTGGTCTACAGAACGCATAATTCTTCTCGTGATTCATGGCATGCGCATGTTTAACTGACATCACGATAGCTGAAACTGCAACGTTAGAGTCCCTTATGTGACGTCATTTCAATGTCTCCTGACTGACTGACAGACAACACACTATTGTATAATGGTGCGAGTGGTTAAAACAGGTGACCTTTCTAGGCAGCCTTCGGCCCCCCTTTGGGGGAATAAACTAACACATATCGAAAATACTTCGCGTAGAATTAATAATATTAATGTAGATTTTATTTTATTATCAAGTATGTCTGACAAAGCCTGAAAAAGACTGCATCGAATATCAGATTTCTAAGGTAAAAACATGGAAGTATCATTTGTTCTAGGTAAATGTGTGAGCTAGATTAATAATTAATTATTAAACTTCTCCATCTTTTAACCTCCATGATGTATCATTTGTTCTAGGTAAATGTGTGGTCTAGATTAATAATTAATTATTAAACTTCTCCATCTTTTAACCTCCATGATGTATCATTTGTTCTAGGTAAATGTGTGGTCTAGATTAATAATTAATTATTAAACTTCTCCATCTTTTAACCTCCATGATGTATCATTTGAATGATTAAAACCACTTGAATATAACATAGCAACACAATAAGGTTGATACCAATTGTAATCATATTGTTCTTCGCTGGGCTGCTGCGGGTTTCAAATAAGAATAGTATATAATGTATAATAGCATATAAGTAACTTTAATTGCTGAATGTCGCTCTCAACGATCGTGTAGGGCTCATTACTCTGAATACATTACAACATGAAATTCCTTACTTAAAAGGATGTCTGTATCAACTGTTTATTGTCATATAAAGTTACAATAAAAGTCATAATAAGGTTATATCAGCTTTATTGGTGTTAATAAAGGCAGAACTTCCGAGAAAAATGGAACGGAAATAGGGAATTTGGTGGAAAGTAAGGAATTCACAGAAAAATGGAAAGGAAGTTGTGAATATGGTGGAAGAGAGGAAATCCCCAGAAAAAAAATAGCACGGAAATAGTGCATATGGTGGACGACAAGAAATCCTTAGAATAACATAACGAAAATAGTGAATATGGCGGAAGACAAGAAATCCTTAGAATAACATAACGAAAATAGTGAATATGGTGGAAGACAAAAAATCCTTAGAATACTGAACGGAAATAGTGAATATGTTGGAAGAAAGAAAATCCATAGATACTGAAACGGAAATAGTGAATATGTTGGAAGAAAGAAAATCCATAGAATACTGAAACGGAAATAGTGAATATGTTGGAAGAAAGAAAATCCATAGAATACTGAAACGGAAATAGTGAATATGTTGGAAGAAAGAAAATCCATAGAATACTGAAACGAAAATAGTGAATATGTTGGAAGAAAGAAAATCCATAGAATACTGAAACGGAAATAGTAAATATGGTGGAAGAAAGAAAATCCATAGAATACTGAAACGGAAATAGTGAATATGGTGGAAGACAGTAAATTCTCAGAAAAATGGAATGAAGATAGTGGAGATGGTAATAATTTAATATATTCTTACGATTAAAGAAACTCCAACAGAGGTAGAAATGACTTTATAAAGCTCACTGATATTTACGTATCTATTTTAGTTGATTCAACACTTACCTTATGCTACTGTGTATTTTAGTTTTATTTTAATAACATTCAATTTGTTGAAACCGTTATATGTACCTTTCTTTCATTTCATGGGGGTAATTTACTATTCTACGTACTTAACAACTTGCACTTCACTAGCAACAGATGGCGCGCAAGAAATAGTAACCAATCATACGTGACGTTCTACTATATTTAACACACTAAACTAAAACATGTTTTCCCAGCTAATTCTTTGTAAAACGAAGCCCTTTCGTATTATTGGGGAATTTATTTTTTTAATTATACCGCTTTTGCTTAATATTTTCCATAACGTTACTAAGTAAGGATGGAAAAATTATGTGATGAAAACAAAAAATCTGAGTTTAGAAAATAGAATACAGCTAACTTCTGTTTCGTTCCACTTGTATGAGTTGTGGAGATGAAGGAAATATCAAAATCTTAACTCATAAAGGCGTAGAAAAAAAAATTGAGAAACCAAATAAGCGTTGTAAAAATGATGTGATTTAAATAACTTATTTGTCATGTTTTAAAATAAATACTGTCTCAGTCAACATCGTTTAAATAATCTCAGTTTATTAAACAATAAGCAAACATGTTATTATTTAGTTTAGTAACGCAGATTATATCCATGTGCTTTCACTCTGTTTAACAACTCAGAAATGTGTCATTAACCAGTTGCACTTCGCAAAAACATGTTGTTATTCAGTTAAGTAGTATAGATATACATATATATGGCTTTGCTCAGTTGAATTACGCAGAAATATGTCATTAACCAGTTGCACTTCACAAAAACATGTTGTTATTCAGTTCAGTATATGTTTTTACTCAATTCAACAACGCAGAAATATGTCATTAGCCAATTCCGCTTCATAAAAATATTACATTATTCAGAATTACAAAGGATCGCAATTTGATTATTAAACTTGAACATTTGACGAAGGTACTATAACTATATTAGAGACTGAAGCAATACATATATATATATATAATATTTGCAAACCACGACCGTTCCCATTAAGTGAAAAATCCCATTTCCTACGCATATAAAAGACGTAATTTGAATTCTTAAACACTATATTTGTCTGGCCCACTTCATAAGGAAGAATTATAAGCGTTGCTGTTTTCAATTAATCTCAGGCTATTAATATACACATACATGCGTACCTATATACGTGTCTTGAAATCACTGTTTCGAATACTAGTACCATATCAGCAAGACGAGGGGAAAGTATTTAATGCTAACTAACAAGCTGAATAGTAACAGAATATCACAGAAATTATAGGGGAAACTTGATGTCACAGTAATTTACAACATAATCTGGTAGCAGTGTCACATGTGATAGAATTTATTATGGGACTTCTATATTATACTTACATATTGTCATAAAACGCATGATATTGATTTATTTTATTTATGTAGAATTATAAAATGGATACATTAGTATTCTGAAGTTAACTATTTCTCTTTTTTTTTTTTCTATAATTCATTACAGTGGAACTTTTAAAACTTTCCGTAAGTTTCAGGACATCCAAAACTAGGTAAGGAGGAACTCGTTTTTCAGTGCATTGTTTATCATGTTTTCCTGATTCTTTAAAGAAGAAATTACAACTTTTTTTTCCTAATCATTATGTTATCGTGTACATATTCTTTATTTTGGCTTAACTTAACTAGAATGGAAAATATACTGTTAGAAAGAACAATAATTCAGTTGTAAACATCATGTACCTGATTATCTTTAACTAACAACTTTGATTAACCAACTCATTGTATAGCCATCAGATCCATAACTTGTTTGTATAGCCATCAGATCCATAACTTGTTTGTATAGCCATCAGATCCAAAACTTGTTTGTATAGCCATCAGATCCATAACTTGTTTGTATAGCCATCAGATCCATAACTTGTTTGTATAGCCATCAAATCCATAACTTGTTTGTATAGCTATCAGATCCATAATTTGTTTGTATAGCCATCAAATT
>NW_013669863.1:52376-53613 GCF_000517525.1 Limulus polyphemus
CAGATCCATAACTTGTTTGTATAGCCATCAAATCCATAACTTGTTTGTATAGCTATCAGATCCATAATTTGTTTGTATAGCCATCAAATTCATAACTTGTTTGTATAGCCATCAGATCCATAACTTGTTTGTATAGCCATCAGATCCATAACTTGTTTGTATAGCCATCAAATCCATAACTTGTTTGTACAGCCATCAAATCCATAACTTGTTTGTATAGCCATCAGATCCATAACGTGTTTGTATAACCATCGGATCCATAACTTGTTTGTATAGCCATGAGATCCATAACTTGTTTGTATAACCATCAGATCCGTAACTTGTTTGTATAGCCATGAGATCCATAACTTGTTTGTATAGCCATCAGATCCATAACTTGTTTGTATAGCCATCAGATCCATAACTTGTTTGTATAGCCATCAGATCCATAACTTGTTTGTATAGCCATCAGATCCATAACTTGTTATACCATAACTTGTTGGATAATACCATTTTTTACAATATTTCAAAGTCTATGTTTGATGTATGCACTCAATTCCAACTTGTTTCTGGAACTAGTATATCATTTAAACATCTGACTTACTTGTGTTGACGTATTCTGACTTCCTTCTATTCCTATGTCTTCTTTTCCTTCTTCTCCTATGCCTTCTTTTTACCAATCCTATGTCTCCTTTTCCTCTACTCCTTCCCCCAAGTGATACAGCGGTATGTCTGCAGACTTACAACGCTAGAATCTGAGTTAAGATACACGTGGTGGGCAGAGCACAGATAGCCCAATGTGTAGCTTTGTGCTTAATTACAAACAAACAAAAACCTTCTACTCCCATGCCTTATTTTCCTTTCAGTCCTATGTCTTATTTTCCCTCCAATCCTATGTCTTCTTCTATGGCTTATGAAAATGATTTATCTTGAAACATGATACGAACTTCTATGCGTAGTCTTTCTGTTTTTGATTTGCATCAACAGTACATTACAATTATATTACGCTGCTAAGAAAATCATGAAGTGGTCGTTTCGTTTGTTTGGTATATACGCGTAAAACCACGTAATTTTGAACTAACAGATTACAAGGAAGGCAGCTAGTTAGCAACCACAAACTACTGAGTTAATCTAATAAAGATTTAACTCATATAACGACTCAAAGTGAGGAGCGCAATATCGCAGCAACGCTACGTGAACCATGGATTATCAAATTCACAGCAAGTATGCTTATCACTAAACCACGCTAGACTCCTGC
>NW_013669863.1:53932-63075 GCF_000517525.1 Limulus polyphemus
GAGATCCATAACTTGTTTGTATAGCCATCAAATCCATAACTTGTTTGTATAGCTATCAGATCCATAATTTGTTTGTATAGCCATCAAATTCATAACTTGTTTGTATAGCCATCAGAAATTGTTTTTAGACAATAATTGAGTGTTAGAGCTTCCGAACCATAAAAATAGTACTGAAATTGCTTTTAGACAATAATTGAGTGTTAGAGCTTCCGAACCATAAAAATAGTATTGAAATTGTTTTTAGGCAATAATTGAGTGTTAGAGCTTCCGAACCATAATAATAGTAGTGAAATTGCTTTTAGACAATAATTGAGTGTTAGAGCTTCCGAACCATAAAAATAGTACTGAAATTGCTTTTAGACAATAATTGAGTGTTAGAGCTTCCGAACCATAAAAATAGTACTGAAATTGCTTTTAGACAATAATTGAGTGTTAGAGCTTCCGAACCATAAAAATAGTATTGAAATTGTTTTTAGACAATAATTGAGTGTTAGAGCTTCCGAACAATAAAATTAGTAATGAAATTGTTTTTAGACAATAAATGAGTGTTAGAGCTTCCGAACCATAAAAATAGTATTGAAATTGCTTTTAGACAATAACTGAGTGTTAGAGCTTTCGAAACATAAAAATAGTATTGAAATTGCTTTTAGACAATAATTGAGTGTTAGAGCTTCCGAACCATAAAAATAGTACCGAAATTGCTTTTAGACAATAATTGAGTGTTAGAGCTTCCGAACCATAACAATAGTATTGAAATAGCTTTTAGACAATAATTGAGTGTTAGAGCTTCCGATTCATAAAATAGTATCGAAATTGCTTTTAGACAATAATTAAGTGTTGTAGCTTCCGAACCATTTAACTTTTGTGCTTATTGAGTTGCCTCTTGCAGAGAAACCTTCCTTTGAAATCAAGTTGTTCATCCTATTTTTATCAATATTTTGGTTAAAGTTTATCGCCTATAGAATATCTGTTTTAACGACCAACTAATTACTTTATATATATGTATATATATTGGATTAATCTCCGACAGTAATGCTTATCCTAGTCTCATTCACCAGTACAAGTTTGGAATGTTTGAAATGCCAACATTGTAGGTGCAGTCACGATCGGATTTCTATTGAAGTAAAATCGATCCGATCTAAGTGAGGTCGTCCATAAACGTTGGGATCCATCAGAAGTGGACAAGAAACTGCGAAACAGAAAGACTAGTTAGAGTAAGATGTTATGTTCTTCTTATTGTAACCGTTTTAATTGTCTTATATCGTTCAGAGACTGACAGACTGAGGTTAGATCTCAACCAATTAAACTCAGAACATTTTTTGAAGAACTCTTGTTGTTTATTATTGCACATAGTGTCATAGATGCCACAAACTTGTTGATTAAGTATTCTTAAGGTTAAACCAAGGTCAAAATTGAATAGCTCTCAGTAGTTATCATGTTGAACTGTGGAGCTGAGTAAAACTCACGCGACGTAGATTGGGGTGTGGGTGTACGGTCAAATCCCATTATTCAGACTTATAAGGCTAGTTGTCTTCACCATAGTCTATAACTTGAAAATTAAGGACAACTAGCGCAGATAGACCTTATGTAGCCAATATACAAGTCACCAACACCAAAATAACATTTTGTGAGTTTCATTTCGTTTTTTCTTTTCTTTTTTTTTTGAAGCAAGAAAACGGAATATAAACGTATTCAAAGTCTGATATAATAAAGTATGCTTTAAATGATGATAGCAAACCCACTTGAACTAAAAATGTATATCAGTGAACGGTTTTTGAATGGTTTTGAAGTGGTTAGATCATTAAGGTTTATATAAATTTCTAGCGCCATCTATTGTCAGTGTATAAAAAAATCACATATTCCTGATAAAAACTACAATTTTAGTAAAATTATATTAAATACTAACTTAATAAAACTTCTCAAACCCTTATAATTTGTTAATAGAAAGTATGAATCTAATTAATTATTTTCTTAATTATTCCTTAACTATTTTCTCTAGTGAAGCGGTAATAATTTACAAAACAACAACAAAAAACAAAAAAACGTTGACGATTATAACACGGAACAGAGACACACAGCATTCTTTGTGAAATCTCTTCTAGATTTAATATTTTCAAGTACGATAATTGGATAACGATGGCGAAAATTTCATCAAGCATTTCATTGGCAGGTGCTAGGAATCTCAATTTCATTAACATGTTAATCTAACGTCATCTAAGGGCTTTATTTGAATACTTTATAAGCTTTACATTCCGTTGTCAGAAATGATATTAAACATTTCTTTTTAAGTGTTGATAATGTACTTACGATTGCAAACTAGGGGACATAATTAATTTTAGAAAGAAACACCTCTGTCGGACATTAACAAGGCGACGATAATTAAACTTTTTGAGAATTCGTTGTACTTATATACATGTCACCAGTCACTGTCTGTAAATATTCGTTCTTTGTCATAGACTAAAAAAATCAAACAATAGAGTCTCACTATAACACAGAAAACAAAAATTACATATAAAGTCTAGAACACATTTGTCAATAGAAAGTTTTCTTTGTTTTAAAATTTCAAAACAGCCACATTAAATACATAACAATTTTTCAGTTGACTATCAACAATGGCATGTGGTAAATATGTCAAAAAACTCAACATTTTTGTTTTACCTGAATAAAATATTCAAATTTCTAAAGAAATCAATTCAAGTAACAAATACTAATCTCATGAGAACGATGGCCCGGCATGGCCAGGTGGTTAGGGCACTCGACTTGAAATCTGAGTGTCACGGGTTCGAATCCCCGTCCCACCAAATATGCTCGACCTTTCAGCCGTGGGGGCGTTATATTGTGACAGTCAATCCCACTATTCGTTGATAAAAGAGTAGCCCAAGAGTTGGCGGTGGGTGGTGATGACTAGCTACCTTCCCTCTAGTTTTACACTGCTAAGTTAGGGATGGCTAGCGCAGATAGCGTTCGTGTAGCTTTACGCAAAATTCAAAAACAAAACATAAGAACGTCTTGTATTTTTGATACGAGGGAAGGAAAATTTTAAATATAGAAAATAAATAAAAATGTTTTGAACAAGTTATAAAACCTCGTGGAGCTCAAGACCAATAATTATTATTCATTCTTATAGCATAAAATAAAAACGTCATTGAATATCTGATATTTAAGTCGGTCTTGTGAAGTTCGCTTATTAGCATCTGTGCATTTACACGGCATCTAGTTGCCGGATGCAAGCATCGGATTCAGTCTCCGAGCACATACCCTACGATCACGTTAGATAGTGGTATTGAAATGACCTTTATGTCCAGTTATCAGACCAGCTTTGCGATGTTTAGTAGTTGTTGTTTTTTGTTTTGTTTTTTCACATTCGCTGCCCCACAGTGGTACAGCGGTATGTCTGCGGACTTACAATACTAGAAACCGGGTTTCGATACCCGTGGGGGGCAAAGTACAGATAGCCCAATAACATAGCTTTGTGCTTAATAACAAACAAACAAACACATTCTGCTAAACTGATTTTTATCGGCTAGTCGTAGCAACCAGCTGTGATTGGTCAGGGTCCGTTCGTCTGTCGTCCGATAACCCTTCAAATGAAAGAAATATTCGAATTTTTCCTATTAGATTTATCAACGGTTCGTGAACAATTGGACAATTCAAACAACTCAAACTCTATGTTCAGCACAAGCTGAATTACAAATTATCTGCACGTTTGATTACATGAGCAACCATTAGTTGCTTGGTTTTTAGGGAACTGATGGACTTATTATTTTATGATAATATTTTTTGTTTTATCAAGCTATAATTTTCAAGCCCCTCCCCCAGTGGCATAGTAGTAATTATAATGGCGTATAACGTTAAAAACCAGGTTTCGATTCCCGTGTCAGACTGGTACAATATACAAATTTAGTCTAAACCTTAGTTTGCATTATATCTCACCTCAATCTTGGTTAAACAAATATTATAATGTGATATAAAGAAAAAACTAGTATTAAAACACTCATTATTATCAATAATTCCATTAGCTATAACGTAAGGATTAAGGAACTTTGAGTGAAAAATATAGAAGGGCCTGATATGGCCTCGTTGTTAAGGCGCTCATCTCGCAACCTGCGTGTCGAGGGTTCGAATCCTTGTCACTGAACATGTTCGCCCTATCAACCACCTGATGGTGAATCCCACTATTCTTTGGTAAAAGAGCAGCCCAAGAGTTGGCGGTGAATTATGTTGACTAACTGTCTTCCATCTAGTCTAGGAGTTCCCAAACCTGGGGGTACGAAATGAGGGTTCAGAGGGTACGCGGAAGAGGCCTGAACAAGGCCCGTTTTCCCCAAATGTCGCCAAGAGGAAATGTCTAATGCACACTTTTTAGAGGAGGGGTGCGAGGGCCACAACCATTTGGGAATCACTGTCAAGTCACTCACTGCTAAATTAGGGTTGGCAACGCACATAGCCCTGGTGTAAGTTTGTGCTAATTTCAAAAGCAACCAAAAACATAAAAACTTTTGATTTTTGAAATCTTCACACTACTCCCCCTGTCGATAAAGTTAAAACGAGACTTTTATCAGCAGTTTCAAAGTATTTTAAGAATTCTGGTAAATTAATGCTTTGTATTAGTAAACCGAAATGTTTGTATAATAATGTTACTCATAAAAATTACCGTTGTTTCAAAATAAACGTATTCTTAAAAGTTTTTTTTATTTATTTATTCGGACTTTAACTTTCATTAACAGCAAATCTTAATAAGGTTTGTTTGAAGTTGCACAAAGTTACACAATAGGCTATCTGTGCTCTGCACATCATAGTTATCGAAACTAGGTTTTTAGCGTTTTAAGTTCGCAGACATAATCTTAATAAGAAAGACTACAAGAAAGTATAAGATAAAAGTTGAAGTTTAAAATTTCCAATAAAATAAACACTTTTAATTTTGAAATTTCCAAATACAAGTATTCGAAATAAGTTAGGTTACAAAGTTTACTTCTCGGAGCTTGTTAGATATATTAATAATTTGTTTAACGTCACAATATTTCGTGGACAGAGTTCATACACTTACTCTTGTTATCGGTACGGCATGGCCAGGTGGTTAGGGCGCTCGACTCACAATCTGAGGGTCACGGGTTAGAATCCCCGTCACACCAAACATTCTCCTCCTTTCAGCCGTGGGGGGCGTTGTAATATGACGGTCAATCCCACAATTCGTTGGTAAAAGAGTAGCCCAAGAGTTAGCGATGGGTGGTGATGGCTAGCTGCCTTCCCTCTAGTCTTGCATTGCTAAATTATGGATGGCTAGCGTATTCTAGCGTTGTAAGTCCATAGACATACCGCGGTGCCTCTGGGGGGGGCCTTGTTTCTCCTGGCTGCCTGCTCAGTACGTTAATCATATGCATAGGAAATAGTTAAAGTCGGATTATTTGTGTTAGACAAAACTCATAATACGTTTAATCGTTATTTCTCTTTTTTTATCGCATGCAACTCTCATCTCGGGTATCGAAACCCAATTTTCAGCATAAAATTGTTCATGCTATTAGCTGTGTTGATAAAGATTAATCTTTTTTTTTATTAGTTTATATTTTTGCGGCAAAAAATAGCATTTTTATTCAACGGAAGCTCGTTCCTGCTATTAGTTTTTCCTTAGTGATGACGTAAACACTGAACAACCAGAAGTCATCATTTTTGTCATTTCTTAAGGCTTGCATTAATTAGGGATTATCATCTGAAGTAATAACGTTTTCCTGTGTAAGTATCATATTTATCTGTTGTATCAAAGGAACTTGTATAACTCTACAAGTGACTTCAGTTCAGATAATTGAGTAACACTCTTGAGTTACAGAATATAAAGTTCAAAAGTGTGAATAGAAGAAACGTTCACAAATATTAGAGGTTAAGAACATTCGCGGGAGGATAAGGAAGATCTTAGAAGAATGTATATGTATCGTCTAATAAGAATAGAAAAGAAGCATTCTAAATTTTTGCTTATTATTCGTTATAAAAGATAATTCCGTTCGAATATTCTCGTCGAACTATGAGAAGGTTGTTTTATCTTTGAGTTAGAAACGAAGTTTGACTGGCCTGCCATCTATGAGCTTTACATTTTAATAAGCCACGATAATAGATGATGCTTAAGCTGATCATATAGTAAAAGTGTTAAAGCTTTCGTTAAAGAAAGAAAGAAATATAAACTAAAATCTTACTAATTCATATGGAGATTAGTTGATGATAAGAAGTTCATAAAATACAATATTGTAAGTGTTTCTCTTTAGATGTCTTCAAAGTAATTCTAGAAAATTGTATGCTGTATTTATTTGGATTGCACTGTATGGTAATATTTTATCAATATTTGTTAATATTATCCTTATGCTGGGCATTATTTTCATATTTTGTCAAAACGTGTGAAATAACAACCGCAGGTAACAAAACTGCCCTTTGCATTTTATACTGTTATAATAGGCTTAAGTGATTTTGAGACAAATTGTTTTTTCTGCATGTTTTCTTAGACATCATGTTGAAGAGGGGTGAACTCCAAATTGCAATATCAAGGAAAAATCCTGTTTCTTACCTAATTTACACAAAACGTATTACGTGTATTTTACTTCTGAATATTATCTTTGTTCAGTTTTTTCCCTGTTATTTTTCTTATATTTTGTTAAGAAAGGAATGAACATATAGGATATTTTAAAGATAAATAACGAACACAGTCTGTAAAGTGTACGTTATTTAATCAAATCACAATAAATTTTGTGTTAAAGTTGTTTTTAAACAAAGGTTTTTTGTTGTAATATCTCTCAACAGATGACGCTATAAAGAATACTCTATTTGTTTTCACATCTCTCAATAGATGACGCCATAAAAGTCATCTCACTGGAAATTAAAGAGAAATGTGCAAATCTTACGCCCCCCGGTGGGTCAGTGGTAAGTTTATGGACGTACAACGCTAAATTGCGGGATTTTATTTCCCTGGAGTGCAAATAGCACATTGTGTAGCTTTAAACTATGAAAGTTAAAAACATAGCCAATGTGGAAAATACAATGAACTAACTTTTTCTTCTCATCAATTTATTTGTAATTTCAGTTATTGTTTTTTTCTCGCCATTTTGATTTTTTTTACGATTTCAGTTTTGAGGTTTAGTTTTTACTGAATTTGTTCAGGTTCTTTATGAAGGAGGACATTTTTAAATGACTTTTTCTTAACTGTTTTTTTTACATAAAGATCAGTGATTGGGAGTTATTCCTTAGATAATCATTTGCTGCCATGTTAACGAAAACGAACATTATTCGATAAACTAACAACGTCTGAAAAAATGAAAAGCTAAACTGCACATCAAGAATACATATTATAAACATGGCATTAATATTTCTTAAATAACTTGAAACAACTAGGTATAAATAAAATAGAAAGAGTATCAGAAGTTCTTTCTGAAAACTACACTTCGTTACCAGCAAAAGAAGCTAATTTTGAAAAATGTTTTAGTAATTGCTTGTCTGTGTTTTTATTTTACTGGTTCTTTGGTAATAACTCCTTCCATTGGTGTATTACTCACCGTATATTAATATATTGTCAAATGTCCGCAAATATAATATGGTTCTTTGGTAATAACTCCTTCTATTGGCGTAGTACTCACCGTATATTAATATATTGACGAATGTCCGCAAATATAATATACTCTTTTTCAGGCTATGTCCACTACATAACTTGTAAACTTTCACTACGCTTCACTTATACATGATTGTACATACAATCTTTTGCACACTGTGCAATTCCACATTGTGGACATACACACACACACACAGTATCCTATTTTAAAATAAATACCCTTTTGAAATAGAGCTATGTCAGCATTTAAAAATTAGTTTGCCTGGTACTATGTTGTCTTATAAGCATCTTATTAATAATATTTAGGGAGAGAGGTACTTAGGACTAGATTTATCATGTATGATGTAACTCTCTAAGTAAATCGCTTATCAGTTCGTGTATATTTTTCTTGTAGTATTGAAGCGAGTTATTTAAGAGTTTGTCAGACATTAACGGAGTGTTTGAATATGAAATGTTGTGTTTGTTGATCGTGTTTCTTCTTATTTTTTGTAATGCGGTTGTGTGTATTTTTGATACATTCAGCCAAGTTGTACAGGCATATTATGCAATCGGTCTTATGTACGTTTTATATAATTCCGGTATGTTTTCGGGTGAGGCTCCTTGGTTATTGCCTTTTATGCTCTTTACTATATTCTAGTTTTAACGCTATTTACCTGCTGTTGTCACGTCAATTTGAAATCGAAAATTACCCCCAAATAATTTTGCTGGTGTTGCTACTTGGAGATATATTTGTGTGTTTTTATTTTTATTGTCCATCTGCCAAAGAATTTTTTTATTTCATTTAGTAATGGTTGTCTGTTATATATGTTCATCAAATCAGACTTACAGAATAGATAGTCACTAAAAACGCATTTGAACGAACTCTGTGTTCCCGCCCTTTTATATTCTTTTCACGTGGATAATCAACTGATCCTTCGATATCCCGTCGTCTCGTCCACGTCGAGTTCATGTAAACTGATACACAACATATGAGCGTTCGAGAGTATGAATTCGTTCTATGAATTACAACAATTGAATGAGGCTTCCTGATTTATTTAAAATCAATCAGTATTGAACCCTTTCTAGAATACGTATCATTTATTTTTTTAATTCTTTAGTGTCACACTATGAAAACCTGCGTATAGTAAAGTTACACGCACCCCATGTTTTGGCACATCTTATGTTACTGTTGATGGTTTGTATAAGTTAGTGAGAAAGCTCTTAAAATTGCTGTTGGTGAGATATATGTTGAAATGTTTCCTTTGTAACATCAGTTTCGGGCTTTCTATATGTAAGCTCAAAACATCACTTACCTGGTGATAAGCCTCTACAGACCAGCATGTGAATTAAATTACATTTATAACCAAACTTTATAAAACGTTGGAAACAAAGTTAATGGTAAGATAAGAAATAAAATGTAGTTCCATCATTTTTTTTTGTTTAAATCCAAGAAACGTAGATGAGACCTTTGTCGTTCTTCAACAGTGAATTTATTATTGGGGTGTTGTTTAGTTAAGTAGCCCAAAAACGAATAAACAGTTGTTATGTTTCTTAAAAAACGTTGTGAATGGACTACATG
>NW_013669863.1:63897-71288 GCF_000517525.1 Limulus polyphemus
TACGTTCTGTTAGATAGCAGGAACTCAGTCATAGATGTCATATCGGATATCTAACGTACGTTCTGTTAGATAGCAGGAACTCAGTCATAGATGTCATATCGGATATCTAACGTACGTTCTGTTAGATAGCAGGAACTCAGTCATAGATGTCATATCGGACATCTAACGTATGTTCTGTTAGATAGCAGGAACTCAGTCATAGATGTCATATCGGACATCTAACGTACGTTCTGTTAGATAGCAGGAACTCAGTCATAGATGTGATATCGGACATCTAACGCATGTTCTGTTAGACAGCAGGAACTCAGTCGTTGGGATTTATTTATTGAGTGCTATTCTTGTGGGATTTTCGCATTATTATGACTAAGAATAATTTGGTAATTAAAAAGGATTCCTTCTTACTGTATTCGTTATCTCTAAAACAATATATAATTAAAATAAATAACGCCCGGTTAAACTGTTAAGTTGCTTTCTATTCAATATTGCCTTGGTCCTCGCAAGACCTGATGGTTAGGGCGCTCGACTTGCGAGTTGCGGGTCGCTGGTTCAAATCCCCGTCACAGAAGATGCTCGCCTTTTCAGCCGTGGGGCGTTATTATGTAACAGTCAATCCAACTATTCGTTGGTAAAAGAGTAGCTCAAGAATTGGCGGTGGATGGATGTTGTCCAGCTGCCTTCCCTCTAGTATATCACTAATAAATTAGGAACGGCTAGCGGAGATAGCCCTCGTGCAGCTTAGCGCGATATTCAAAACAAACTAAACGTATTTTCTTTTTCTAGGGAGGAAATTATTTTCGCACTGACTTGAAGTTTCACTAAAAGTTACAAATCATTACTAGTTTCTTTTCTCTTTTAGCCTGTTAACTGTCGTTTCGCTCTCTTTAGAAGTACCAGTGTGTCAGCAAGTTTTTAATCTAAACTCCCATTGTCAGCCCTAATTTGTCAAAACGCCGGAAGAACTAAGATTTACATTAATTTCAAATGGGTTTTCTAACTTTCCGTTTTGTCCAACGGTCTTTAATCCATCATGTCTCTTTTCTCGAGAAACTTATACAAAATAGACTAAAATAACAGGAACTTGTTTGCCTTTGGATGATTGCCGCCATAAAACTAGGTGTGGTTGATCATATATAATTATGGCAGCACTTTTAGATTTGTATGCTAAACGCCAATTTATTGCTAACAAGAGAAGTTTCAGGTGTTTTGTAGTCAAGATACATTACTTAACATGAACAGGGTATGTACTAGATCGATAGTTGGGGAACAAATTATTGTCATTCAACTACATTTTATCAGGTCTTTAGTTTACACGTGGAAGTTGTAAATCTGTTTATTAAACAGTGTTTTGTTTTTATTGAAATCCGATTTTAAGAATAATTTTATACATAACTATGTTTGACCTTCTGGATAATGATTGTTTGTTTGTTTGTAGTTAAGCACAAAGCTACACAATGGGCTATCTGTGCTCGACCCACCCTAGGGTATCGAAACTCAGTTTCTAGCTTTGTAAGTCCGCAGACATACCGCTGTTCCACTTAGGGGCCTGGATAATGATAAATACTTGAAGTAGGGTTAGCGCAACAGAACTATTAACTATCATATTCTTCCTATTGTACACCATAACGACTTATTATGTGCACAAAACCACGTGTTTCTGTTAATCGTTCGTTGGTTAATTTATGGTTAATTTAAAATGGTTTAAAACAATGCACAATTGATGGCATTTCGCTTGTTTGTCAATTAAAGTTGGTGTAAACAAAAAATAGCATTTCGTGAGTAATGTTATTTATTCAAATATATATGTGGTTTTTCGACAAACACAGGTACGTGGTAATGAATGGAAGGTCTTGTCATAACCTGGAGGTTAGGGCGATCAACTCGCAATCTGCGATCGAAACCTCTCACTGAACATTCTTGTTCTTGCAGCCCTGGAGCACTTATTCTACCATTGTTTGTTTGGAATTTCACGCAAATCTACACGAGGGCTATCTGCACTAGCTGTCCCTAACTTACCAGTGATAGACTAGTTACCAACGAATAGTGGGATTGACCGTCATAAAATAACGCCCCAAGACTGAAAGGGCGAGCATGTTTGGTGAGACGAGGATTCAAACCCGCGGCCTTCAGATTGCGAGTCGAGCGCCCTAACCACCTGGCCATGTATTCTATGATGGTCAGTCCCATTACTCTTTCGCAAGAGGATAGGCCAGTAGTTGGCGGTGGGTGGTATTGAGTAGCTACCTTACTCGTAATCTTTCACATCAAACAAATAGCCCTGGAGTAGCTATGTGTGAAATTCAAAAAACAAATTATAAAGTAAGAACGTTAATTCATCATGAAATTGCACAAAGTAAAATTGATTAATATACATATATAAGCTTCTCAACTACTTGTCACTGCGATTTTCTCTGGACAAAAAACGTGTATCAGCACTAAATATAGATGAATATGACATTTTAATATGTAATAAATGCCAAAAAAAACACTAGGATACGACTCATTTCACGCAATAATAATTTGATTAAAATGGAAGAAAAAAATGAACTGAAAACCCTTTGATTCTGAAAGCATTAAAGTAAAAGTAGAATACAAAAAAGGCAACATGTGGTGAAATGTTTCATCCTTAATAATTATCGAACTGAATATTAGTATGTGAGAAAAATTTGCAAACTGTAGTAGATGCACTTAGGTTCAGTGGAAATATGGGAAGAATATCAATATTTAATAGTTTCAAAGGTGCAAGCAAAAAAAAAAAATTAACCATGTCCAGTGTAAAAATGGGAGGAATATACATATTTAAGGATTTAGAAGGTGCAAGCAAAAACAAAAAGAACTATGTCCAGTGTACATTTGGGAGGAAAATAAATATTTAATGGTTTCAAAGGTGCAAGCAAAAAAAAAAAGAAAAAAAATGCACCATTTCCAGTGGAAATAAAGGAAGAATATAAATATTTAATAGTAGCAAAGGTGCAAGTAAAAAAAAAACATGTCCAGTGGAAAAGTGGGAGGAATATAAATGTTTAATAGTAGCAAAGGTGCAAGCAAAAAAAAAACATGTCCAGTGGAAAATTGGGAGGAATATAAATGTTTAATAGTAGCAAAGGTGCGAGCAAAAACAACATGTCCAGTGGAAAATTGGGAGGAATATAAATATCTAAGGATTTCAAAGATGCAAGCAAAAAAAAAAAAAATGAACCATGTCCAGTGGGAATATGGGAGGAATATAAATGAAAAATATATTTCGCTCATGTAACTAGAGTTTAAGGTTTTCTAGTACAATAACAATTAATTATGTTTAATAAAAATTAAATTCAATATAACTTTTCGTAGAAGCTCGTCTATTTTACATCTATGTATAATTATATCAGTTTTTTGGCAATAATAATAGTGTCATGATTAAACAGGTATAATTTAATAAAATATTCATAGAATTATTTCATACTTTCATAATTACGATGATTTCATTATCTTTCTCCACTTTCCATATTTTGTCTTTAACATGAAATATAAATTTTTTATTAAAACAAAAATCTAGAAATTCTCATTATATTATTTGTTATTTTCTAAGATTTAGGATTCATTAATTATGGTTATTTAACTCTTTTTTTTTAGCTAGACATAGCAATCTGAGGGTAACAGGTTCGAACCCCCGTCGCCGTTCATGCTTGCCGATTAGGGTTGCTGTCAGGGCCAGTCTCCCGAGTTTAAAGATCCTTGGCTAGTACAAAATACCCGAGCGGTCGATCCTAAAACTAAATGGGATTAAGACCAAATGAAGCGCAGACAGTCCTAGCAGCGTTCTTCGAAAATTCAACAATAAAACAAATCATAAGATAAGCCTAACCATTCATGACGTCTGTAAAACGCGTAAGTTCGAGAAGTCTTATTAGAAACCGATAATAACCCGATCGCTTTAGAAAGGTGGAAAGCGCTTGGGTTATAAGGTTTTTATCATTTTATGATAAGCCTAACCATGTAATTTCTGTCTTGATTATCCCGAGTTCAGGTTTGACACAATGATGAATTATACTAAATGTGTTTGGTACATTCGTATAATCAGTCACTGAGATATAGTACAGGATGACATTAAAATCCTTTGTCTACTTTGTAGTATTGTGACTGAGAAACGATACAGCGTACGAAGGTGAAAACTGGGGAACATGTAAGACAAGATGGGCTAATAAAAAGAAGCTAATAAACGTTGCCACCAGGGGGAAATTTCACATATAATTATTTAATGTGTCTTTCCTCATTGAGGAATGCAAACAACTTTATATTGGATTTCATCCCTCGGCAGAGTGTAGTAATTAAATTACGTCTTTGTAAGCACGAGTCCTGAGGTGATCCCCTCCCTCAACCCCTGACCAGCTATTACATCTGCCCTCTCTTGTGGAATCACACTAACGGTTCTTTTAGCCAGCACCAAAGTAATTCAGTTTTTTTCAACAGCCAGGCATGGCCAGGTGTGGAATCACACTAACGGTTCTTTTAGCCAGCACCAAAGTAATTCAGTTTTTTTTAACAGCCAGGCATGGCCAGGTGGTTAGAGCTCTCGACTCTCAATCTACAGGTCGCAGTTTCGAATCCCCATCACACCAAACATGCTCTTCCTTTCACCCGTGAGGGTGTTATGATGTGCCGTTTTTTTTATCGCTCGACTTATTTTCCTTGTGCAGATAAGCATGTCCCCAAATTTTCATCTTCATACCGTTTCCCAGCTATGATATTGGTCGGTACCCCCCCGTAAGTAAGCGGTAATTTTACGGATTTACAATGCTAAAATCCAGGGTTCGGTTTCTTGCAGTGGACAGATAGTCCATTGTGTATAAATGGCTAAAACAGCAACAACGGCAAAATTGGCAAATGATTTTGTGGCCACCCTGCACATAACTGAACTTAGGCAAAAGTGATTAAATTCCCGAATGGTTTTGGTAGAAATGAAATTAAAAACTGGTATTATTCGAACTCACGAAGTTTCAAGCCTAACAGATATTTCATTCAACCAAACTATCCCAGCTTAAACGTCACTTTCCTTCGTTGTTATTTCATTAGTTATCAAAGGTGGAAATTTTCAGACTCTTGAGCTATGCTAATCATGGAGTAGTAACCACTACTACACATGTTTCAAATCATAGGGTAGTAATCACATTACTACACACTTCTCAATCACATTACACCATTACTCATTTCTAAAGTTAATATTGGTATTTCCAACAAATTGATTAGAATATTTGTTTGAAAAAAAAACAAAAAAAACGCCCAGCCAAATTTTGTCCATAATAATCAGTGAAGAGGAAACTCTGAGCTATGACAGCTATGACAGTAGCTCAAGTGTCTAAAGTGTCACAGAAAATAGGAGTCGCGGATTCGAATACGATCTCAAGTGTTCTTTTGTAAACGAAGATCAACTTCGTAGGACGTCATTAAACATTTCGGTTCTATAATAGTTTTATCTCTGTTGATTAGATCAAAATAAGAGGGAAGTTGTTATACAGACTAATTATTCCGATGACAATTAATATAAATGTTTTGGAGCACTATATACTTTTAACATTAAAATATGATAGTTTCATATTCGATGTTGAACAATTTTCAATCACTCCACGTAATTCTATTCTCTAACTGTGAAAATTTACTCCCCGAAAACTGATATTACTATTGTATAAGAAACAAAAAAAGCTCAGAAATTACTTCCATGACCCCCACGATTTATTATTCAAACGAAAGGAGTAAATGCTTCGTCTGCTACTTTGGGAACTTATAACTGATGAGCAGGATTAGAATCAACACTATCGATCTAAGCCCAGACGACGAGGCTTACGCAAGAAGAAAGTAAAAATGTTTTTCCTCTTGACTTCTACAAGTTAGCTTTACACGTGCGTGACTATTGGATTTACCTATTAGAATACAAATTTTTCAGAGCAGCAAGTTGAAAAAAAGAAATCCGATTGCAGCCAGGTAGGTTGACGTGTGACAAGTTATGTCAGAAAAAGGTACAGCTTAAAAGTATCATTAATCAGAATAGTAGCACGCGCTTTGGATCATATTTCGGTTCTATATTCAATGCTGTAACTACAAAGAAATAACTTCTTTCAAGGGTATTTTAGGCAATGTTCGCGTCGTAAAAATATTATTGACTGTTCTCTCCTGTTTCTGTTATGGGACGACGTTTCGGTTTTTATACTGAGACCTTTTTGATGCGACAAAAAATCATAACTCTACAATGAAGGATAAAGGAATTGATATGATTTATGTATATCTGTAGGATTTATTAGATAGATTATTGAACAAAGAAAAGAAATGATAATGTATGTGCAAACATGTTAGGGTTACTAAAGAAACGTAAAATACACACTGTAAGTGGGCAGAATTCAATGATGCATCCATGTATCTGTAAAATTCCTTCTAACTCTTTGAGAGAGTTCTTTATTATGTTGAAGACGATTTTATTTTATTTTATCCTGTTATATATATGTAATATCATATCATTTTTTAAGCTTCCTGTTTCAGAAGATAAATGATATTCTATAACAAACGTTCTGTCATTAAATTAGTACCTTTAGTGAGACAAAGAACTTCGGATAAGTGTCGTATTTGATGTTTTTAAATGAGATTAGTTTTAAGCTCTTTGTTTGTCCCAACACAGGAACCTTAAACTATGCCCACTATGAGCCTACTTTTCCAAAGGCCTAGTCTTCCTCTAATCCATCTAACGTTTAAAAGGAGATTTGGAAGAATATTCTGTAATGAGTTTTATAGTAACATGAATTAATGATGCGCATGAAAAGAAGCAGGAATTAAACACCATGTAGCTGGAAGACAAACGATGCTTTCTCATAGAACTTAGTTTTGGAAACTAGAATTGATGTTGGTGTTCGTGGACTACGTAGTTATATATGAACTTGGTAGAAGTAAAAAACACATGATTAATTACCACTTCTTTACGGTTATCCCTATATGTAATACACAAAATCCAATCCGCGCTAATTTACAGAAAATCCCTTACGTATAATTTATGAATAAATATTTTATTGTCTTGTATTATCTTAATGGTCTCTAAGCAATTATTAGAGATAGAAATGCTTAGTATTACTTCAATTAAGATCAATCGGCAACAAGAAACTAGTTAAAGATGCAAAGTATATGGTTTTCAATGCATTCCTCTAAAAGTTTTATACTTATAGTATGTTTGAAATATGTGCTTGGACCGGTGGAGATATGTCTTTAAACTATAGTATGTTTGAAATATAGTGAATTATGTGCTTGGACCAGTGGAGAGATGTCTTTAAACTATAGTATGTTTGAAATATAGTGAATTATGTGCTTGGACCAGTGGAGAGATGTCTTTAAACTATAGTATGTTTGAAATATAGTGAATTATGTGCTTGGAC
>NW_013669863.1:72093-79113 GCF_000517525.1 Limulus polyphemus
GTCATGTTAAACTTATATTAAAGTTTTTCTTCATTACCCATTCAAGCCGTCTCCAGCCATTATTAGTCTCAAAGTGGGTTCCTCGTCATCGAATTTGAATACAATGGTAATGTCCCATGCTTATATTTCATAAACATGAATTGACATTGATCAATGAAACAGGGTCATTTCTAAGCTACAAATATTTAACGTGACGGTAACATTAATTATGTGTTTACTTTTGTATTTATACAAAAATCCTATCAAATTTGCCTCGTGGGCTATTTTTGATAGATCTCGTGATTTAATATAGTGAAGGTGAACGATTTTACAAAACAAACAAAAGAAAATTGGGACAGCAGGTTTTAAGAGTGAGATGTTATGTTTTGCTGCTGAAGCCATGTTTTGAATAAAGGGTGGGCTCACATTTCATACTAATCAGAGCTTGAACTATGTTGAGGTTTTGAGGTTATAGGTCAGCGTTCATAAACGTCCTTATGCGATTCAGTTGAATTGAAGTCGGGAACCTGGGATGACCATGGCTTACTCTGAATATATATTTTTTCAATACTGTACATAGAGTGCTGTACAGTAGTGGGCATAATCATACTGAAATACGTCCAATTCATGGCTATAACCTACCATCTATTCAACCAGCACTACTTGTCCAGAATGCCACGACATGGCGAAGATTTCGTGGCTCCTCTTAATCATCACCAGTCAATCAAATCGTAAGTCCACATAATGTTATTACTCTCACTATTCGAGAACTGTGATGACACAACCATATTGAAAGCGTTCTCCAGGTTGCTGTCAGTCTCATATTTGTCCAAATAATGGAATTAGGAAGACCAATCATTTCATGTTATGGTTTTCTATTCTTCTTCACCTCCATTTCATCATGAGAGCATTTACAATTATCTAAGATATGCCTCTCAACGCGTTTCAACGTTTACTTAACGAGAAATGATTAATTCTAGGTAGTCGAGCCACAATCCTCGTTAGTTAGTTCGATGCCCTTCAATTTATTCAGCGGAGTGTTTCGCTATGTGTAAGTGTGCTAAAGTACCTTAGACGTTCATACTAGTAATAATGTATAACCATTTCTCTTTGAAGGACCGTGAGCACCATTTATGGTGACATCTCTACAACAGGCTGAATTTGACAGCTGCTAAACTCAAACCAGCAAAACAACATGGGATTCTGAAACCCGGACATCTTGTAGTAAAGATTACACAATGCCAGATCCGTTTAATATTCGCGAAGTTTGTGTAAAAGTGTCCTTCTAATGAACGTTCTTGGTGAGAATTAATGTACAATAATCACCTTTATATATTCGTGACAATAGCTTATTTGGGTGCGTAGGTAAACATCCGGCATGCGTGCACAGGTGAATGATTGAAGAAATTTCCGCTTGAGACTACCGTACAACTGATAGCGTGTCTTGTGAATGTTACCATCAATCAAAGTTTTATTTGACACCTTCTGCAAGAATACTTGTAAATAAATAATCCTAAAAGGAAGTATTTGAAATGCTATGCTACTATATAAAACATATTGCTGGTGCTTTGTATTCACTATGAGAAAAACCTGTACATTGGATAGATGAAAAAGTGGCCACTATTCAGTTCTTCACATTATACAGCCGCACAATAGCAGATATAATAAATAAACTTAGTATTCCAAAAAAATGTTTAATCTCGAAGTTCAGGGCTACTGATGAGGAGTGGAATTCATTGAAACTAATATAATCCAATAACACACGTTGATCAAAGTGTAGTCATATTTTCTTTAGTTGACTGAAAATTCAGCTTTTCAAATATACTGTAAACTACCGAAACATCTGTATTTTTTAATTACACACACACACACACAGACACACACATATATATATATATATATGTATAAGCATAAAAAGTATTTCTGATGTTTCTTAAATTTTCCATGTTTTAAAATATGTTTAAAATTAAAACTAAAAATGCTATTGTCATTGTCCCCCAGTGGCACAGCGGTATGTCTGCGGACATACAACGCTAGAAACCGGGTTTCTAGGTGGGCAGAGCACAGATAGCCCATTGTGTAAATTTGTCCTTAGCTACAAACAAGCAAAACAAACTATTGCCACTTACGTGATTTGGACACTTAATGCCATATTTTTGCCACTTACGTGATTTGGACACTTAATGCTATATCTTTGCCACTTACGTGATTTGGACACTTAATGCTATATCTTTGCCACTTACGTGATTTGGACACTTAATGCTATATCTTTGCCACTTACGTGATTTGGAAACTTAATGGTATATCTTTCATTTATTTGTTATAAAGATACCTTATAAGTCTGTTTTTGTTATAAAGATACCTTGTAAGTCTGTTTTTGTTATAACGATACCTTGTAAGTCTGTTTTTTTGTTATAAAGATACCTTGTAAGTCTGTTTTTGTTATAAAGATACCTTGTAAGTCTGTTTTTGTTATAAAGATACCTTGTAAGTCTGTTTTTGTTATAAAGATACCTTTAATCTGTTTTTTGTTATAAAGATACCTTGTAAGTCTGTTTTTGTTATAAAGATACCTTGTAAGTCTGTTTTTTTGTTATAAAGATACCTTGTAAGTCTGTTTCTGTTATAAAGATACCTTGTAAGTCTGTTTTTCCGTAAGCGAACAGTTCAATAATGTTTAGACGAAGAAACCTTTCTACGATTATGTCAAGTGAAGCTGCTAGAATTTATTTATTCTCATTATGATAAAAGAGTTGGTTCAAGACCTGATCACAACTTTAATTCTTTAAATTTTAGATAAAATAACTAAACCAATGAAACGGTGGCTCATGACTTAGGGTTTTGTTTTGATATTCGCACAAAGCTACACGAGGGCTATCTGCTCTAGCCGTCCCTAAGTTAGTAGTTATAGGCTAGAGGGAAGGCAGCTAGTCAACACCTCCCATCGCCAATTCTTGGGCTATTCTTTTACCAGTGAATAGTGGGATTGATCGTCACATTATAACTCCTCCATGGCTGAAACGGTAAGCATATTCGATGAAGGGAATTCGAAACCGCGACCCGCAAGTTGCGAGTCGAGCGCCCTAACGACTATTGATAAAAGCTGAGACTGAACAAATACTAAACAGGTTAACTAATACCTGTTTAATAGCTACCACTTGATTATCTAAAACAGCAGATCCCAATTTATAAAACTCGTCACGTAAGTAAAGATCCAATAGTGCTTGTAATTATTATTTTATGATTTATTTTCAGGCATATTGAGCTACCATCAACAGATTAGCCTTATATTCAGCTACAACTAACAATGGGTAAGCTAATTTATAACTATGTTATCGAAACTAGTCGGCTGTAACTCATGATAAAAATCTCACCTTTCAATGGGCCAAAACACGTTGGTTTTTGTTTTTATTTTACTCGTTATTCTAATTCTTCACTTTTTGACGTGACTAAAAACACCAACACTGACTATCACCATTATTAGATCCTTAGTTACTTTCCTTTATATAAAAAATATACAATTCCATTTACGTTCATTTAAAATATTTCTATAAATTTTCTATTACGTTTTTTTTTTTTGAAGAGCAAGTTTTTAGTAAGTTTTATTTGTCAAAAATTTCATTTAAATGAATAAAATAATAATAAGTCCTGTTCTGTTGCTGTGAATCGTGAAAACAAAAACAACATGTTTACATATTTAACTAGATTTCAAAAAATTAGATTTATTAGAATGTTATTTAAAGGTAAAGCATTTGAATTTGTCAGGGTTTTGTATATGGGCTGGGATTCTTCTACAGTAGGTGTCTGTGACTTATTGGCGATAAATTCAAACAATAAACAAACAGCACACAATCCACTTGTTTTAAAATAATATATTCAAAACAAGTTAAACGTTTGTACACAATTCTTTACACTATAGGATATCACAGTTGTATATAAAACTCTAAATAATTATATTTTCTTGTCAAAAGTCGAGTCAGGCTGACTGGATTACTTTATAATCCAATTGACAAAACGAATTATTTTTCTCTAGTCTGTTTCTTACTATACAATCTGCGATAAATTCACTTACGCTATCCCGTGCGTTACCACAGTTGTATCGCGAACTTTAAATAATTGTCTCCTTTTCGTCAAAGTCCACACAGACGTTTTCAATTACTTTAAAACACCCTTTGACAACACAAATTATTCTCCTTATCTCTGTTAAACTTACTTTAAAGTATCGTCATTACGGCTAAACTAACAATCATGCAGTCTAACTTCACTTTAACTAACTTAACTTTTGTTGTATCCAGTTGTATACCACAGTTGTGTCCAGAACTTCAAATAATTGTTTTTACTTTTTGTCAAAAGTCCACACAGGCTGGTTCAGTTACTTTAGAACCCAACTCACAAGACAAATTATTTTCCTATCTCTGTTGGCAAAATACAGCTGTGAAACACACTATAGAAATCACTCGTTAAGGCTAATCACTCACACGCCGGCTAACTTCACGTTTTCTTTCACTAACTAACTTTTTATTTCTGACTACTTGATTTGCGCTCGTTTGGTCACCTGTATTTATGCTTCTTTACTGAGGCCTCGAACTTTCTATAAACTACGCGAACGACGCTATAATGTAACAATACTCACTAAAGGTAGCGAGAAAAATACCGCAGATTCCAATAGCGTCAACAACACTTCAACAATTGAACCACACACACAACGTACGACTCCTAACGTGTTACACAACCAAACTTGTCATGACTATCGCCTTTAAATTAATTACTTTTAACTCTCTTGTTATGAAAAGTAATTATTCATTAAATATTAAATCACCAAATAAGCTAAATAATAACTATTAAACTAAACAGTCTTGTATATGCAACAGAATTAAAAGCACTCTATCACTCACGTTAGGTAATAAAATTATCGAATAGCTAACATGATTAAACTAGTTGCCAAATTAAATAAGCTAATGGATTAAAATTGTTAAAAGCAAAACAAATATATGTATATAGGAAGTGCCTTTGTTTGCGTGATAAGTTACAAGAAAACCTCTTTCATTTATTATTACAAAATATAAAAAGAATATCCATGCGCAGTTAATTTTCATTTCATACAGCAATTTATGGCGTTTCTTATTTTTATTTCAACTAACAAAGTTTTCGAAGAAATGTTTGTCATTCTGAATTTCTTGAATATTCTAAAACTCCATTTTTGTCTTTTTTATTACTTACCGTTGCGTTTAGTCTCCAGGATTTCTAACTTGGCTCTGAAGCTACGATAGTTCTTGTATTTGTGTAATGTAGAAAGTTTTCACACTAAAATAGAGTTCACTTGAATCACGACATGTCTTCTTTTATCTTCGTTTTTTTTTAAGTATATTACAGCAAAAAGACGAATAAAACGTTTCCTGAATATGTAAAATACGAACAGAAAAAATCTAGGTTTTACTGCAGCATTTTTTCTCGACTTATAACTAAATATTGGCTAAGGTATATGCATGTCATAAAAGAACGCGCTGTTTTATGTTCTCACGCTACACTAATTTTCAAAGCTCACTTCAATTTCAGTCCTCGTTGATTTCATGGAATTCCAGCACAGATTTGAAGATCAAGACTTTGATAAGGCCCTAAATGGTAGTTGGTTCTAAGGAAAATGACACCCTCAGCACATTTTCAAAATAGATTGCTATTTAGAAATGATTGCAGAAGTGAGTGTCAACGTAGCAAATTTGAAAACAAAGTCGATCAAAGGGATGAGATAAATATACGTCAAAGAAAAGTATATTATTTAAACTAATAGCGTATAAAGATACTCCTGAATAGAGTTCTCTGCAGCCAATAACAAATTCTTAGCATAATTAAATACCTTTTAACTTAAAAGAGTGTATGGATCTAACATATTTTAATTTTACTTCCTAAACTATTCGATGTACAACTTTCAAATTTCAAGTTTCGTTAATCCAAACCTATGTTTTTTGGAAATGTGCTCTTTCAAGACTTCAAGAAATACATAAATATTTGAATGTGCAGGTAATTCCCGGATAGTTTCTATGCTCGATACATAATCATAATCCTTCTCAGTTCTCACAGCATAAATTAAATTACAATTACTCACCTGCTTGTCTCTAGACTAATTTGTGACAGTCACTTCAAAACTGGATGATGCCACTTTCTTCACTTCAACACAATTGCCACCAATTGTTAGAATTCAAACGCTGACGAGTGAAGTCGCAATGAATTTCTTGCAAAGATTTTTCCAACACATTTTGATCGCCCTAAGAAGTGAATATTTGTCACGGTCCAACAGCACTTTCGGGAGGACCTGAGGGGTTTCAGATGCTTAACTCTCATTGAATGATCTCATGTGCGAAGATCTCGCGTGACCAAGCATTTCGAACATGTTACTTATCGATTTGTTACTTTTCCATTAACTTAGAATCTCTCTTCTCCGATATTCAACTAATGTACGACATTCTGGTTTTCTACAAATATTTCTACACTACTCTATCCATGTGATGTATTTTCACTCCCCGAGTATATTCACAGCGAATGCTGGATGAGTTATGTCGTGCGTTCAAAGGTTGTCCATAAAACTTCTGGTAGAACAATATGTATATGCAAACCTCAAGGGGGATTTAAAAACCTGTTATCTCGTTTTTGTTAATTTCTTGTCTATATTAAAATTAATTTATTTTTTAAGATGTACCATCTAAATACGATACCCTAGTTCTATGTTTAATCCATGCATACATATAATAAGATAAGGTATCCTAGTTCTATGTTTAATCCATGCATACATATAATAAGATAAGGTATCCTAGTTCTATGTTTAATCCATGCATACATGTAATAAGATAAGGTATCCTAGTTCTATGTTTAATCCATGCATACATATAATAAGCTAAAGTATCCTAGTGTTATATTTAATCCATGCATACATATAATAAGCTAAAGTATCCTAGTGTTATATTTAATCCATGCATACATATAATAAGATAAAGTATCCTAGTGTTACATTTAATCCATGCATACATATAATAAGATAAGGTATCC
>NW_013669863.1:80051-83504 GCF_000517525.1 Limulus polyphemus
CAAGCGCCAGTCCAGTGGTCGTAATTAGAAACACAGGAACTTATAAATAAATTTACAATCTGTTTTTGATGCTAATTCAGTTTACTCGAGGTGACACTGTAATTAAGCTCTCATTAATGACTATTTTCTTATAGACAACAAAATATTATCTTGTTTCAAGAATATCACCATTGATAGTACATTTATCTTGTGTTTTTTCTTTTATACAGGTTTATTAATAAATATGAAACTGGATGTTCAACATGAAAAGCTCAAGAGTGTTAATGAAATATTACATAATAAGTTAGATATACTAAATACATCATGACACTGTGAGTGGCAAATCAAACAATATGTTGGAAGTACTAAACAGGCCCGGCATGGCCAGGTGATTAGAGCACTCGACTCGTAATCGGAAGGTCGCAGGTTCGAATACCCGTCCCACCAAACATGCTCGCCCATTCAGCCGTGGGGCCGTTATAATGTGACGGACAGTCCCACTATTCGTTGGTAAAAAGAGTGGCTCAAGAGTTGACGGTGGGGGTGATAAGACTAGCTGTCTTATACTGCTAAATTATGGACGGCTAGCGCAGATAACCCTTGTCTAATTTTGCGCGAAGTTAAAAACAAAAAAAAGTACTAAACACATCAAAACACTGTGAGTGGCATATCAATTAATACGTTGTATGTCCTAAACTCATTGGTCCGGCATGGTCAGGTAGTTAGGGTGCTTAACTCGTAATCTGAAAGTCGCTGCTTCGAATTCCCGTCCCAACAAACATTCTCGCCTTTTCAGCCGTGGGGGTTTTATAATGTGACGGTAAATTTCAATATTCGCTAGTAGCTGCCTTCCCTCTAGTCATTAATGGCCGAATTAGGGACGGCTAGCGCAGATAGGCCTGGTGTAGCTTTGTGCGAAGTTCGGAAACAAACTAAACTCATCAATACACTATGTATGACAAATCAAACAATAAACTAGATGTGTTAACCTCATCAGCTCACTGTGAGAGACATATCAAGCAATAATTTGGTCACACTAACCTTCTAAAAAAAACTGTAATTGGTATATCAAATAATAAATTGGATGTATTAAACTCATCAAATTCTGTAAGAGACATATCAATCAATAAGTTGGATATACTAATCCCCTCAAAACACTTTAAGTGACATCTCAAACAATAAGTTGGAAGTCTAATCTAATCAAAATAATCAGTGACATACAGACTGTAAGTTGGATCTAGTAAACTCGTGAGAACACTATGAGATCCAATTTATAGTTTGATATGTCTGTACTAAACTCATTAAAACGTTATCTGTTACATATCAAACTATAAATTGGATGTACTAAACTCATTAAAACGCTATCTATTACATATCAAACAATAAATTGGATGTACTGAACTCATTAAAACGTTATCTGTTACATATCAAACTATAAATTGGATGTACTAAACTCATTAAAACGTTATCTGTTACATATCAAACAATAAATTGAATGTACTCACCTAATCAAACCACTATGAGAGGCATATCAAGTATTAAGTTGGATGTATCTAACTCATCAAAACACCGTGAGTGAGATATCAAAGAATGAGATGGATGTATTAAACTCATAAAAAAAATGTTAGTGACATATGAAAAAGTGGCATACCAAGTTATAAATTGAATGTGCTAAACTCATCAAAATACTATGCGTTACATATCAAACTATTATTTAGATCTACTAACCTAATAAAATCACTTTGAGTGGCATACCAAACTCTACGTGGAATGCACTAACTCATAAAAAACTTACCAAAACATGGTGTATCGTACATAAAACAATAAGTTTGATGTACTAACCTCAACAAAGTAGTGAATGACGTATGATACAATACGTTTGAGGTAGTAAGTTCACCAAACACTGTGAATAATATATCAAACAAAAATTTGAATGTGCTAACCTCATCAAAACACTGGTAGAGACATATTAAACAATAATTTGGATGTACTAAACGCATTAAACACTGTGAGTGACCCATCAATCTATAAGTTTAATGTTTTAAACTCATCAAAACACTGTGAGTGGCCCATCAATCTATAAGTTTAATGTATTAAACTCATCAAAACACTTTGAGTGACACATATAAGTATAAGTCGGGTATACTGACATCATCAAAACACTGTGAGTCACATATCTAACTCTAACATGGATGTATTAAACTAAAGAAAACACTTTGAGTGACACATATAAGTATAAGTCGGGTATACTGACATCATCAAAACACTGTGAGTCACATATCTAACTCTAACATGGATGTATTAAACTAAAGAAAACACTGTGAGTGAGATATCAAACAATATGTTTGATGAATTAAACTAATGACAACATTATGAGTGACATATCTAATTATAAGTTGGTTGTATTAATCTCAACAAAACACTGTTTACATATCAAACAATAAAGTGCATGTACTAAACTCATAAAAACACTGTGAGTGACATATGAGAAAGTAAATTGGATGTACTAACCTCACAAAGCACTATTTATTTACTAACCTGATCAAACACTGTGAGTGACATATGAGAAAGTAAATTGGATGTACTAACCTCACAAAGCACTATTTATTTACTAACCTAATCAAACACTGTGAGTGACATATGAGAAAGTAAATTGGATGTACTAACCTCACAAAGCACTATTTATTTACTAACCTAATCAAACACTGTGAGTAACATGTCAGACACAAAGTTCGAAGTCATTAACTCTACAACTTTAATTTTGATCTACTAACCTTGTCAAATTACAGTGAGTGACATAACACACTATAAGTTGAATGAACTAACCTTATCAAAACAGTGACACATCAAGCAAAAAATTGGATGTATTAAATTCACCAAAACAATATTATTTATATATCGCACTATAATTTGGATCTATTAAGTTCTAACGTGTTTAATACATACAACTTATTATTTAATATGTCACTCACAGTGTGTGAGTGAGATATCAAACAAAACGTTGGAGGTGCTAAACTCATCAAAATTGTGAGTGAGATATCAAACAAAACGTTGGAGGTGCTAAACTCATCAAAACATATCGAATATCAAACTGGATGTAGTAAACTCATCAAAACACTGTGAGTGACATATTAAATAATAAGTTGTATGTATTAAACACGTTAGAACTGTGAGTGAGATATCAAACAAAACGTTGGAGGTGCTAAACTCATCAAAACATATCGAATATCAAACTGGATGTAGTAAACTCATCAAAACACTGTGAGTGACATATTAAATAATAAGTTGTATGTATTAAACACGTTAGAACTGTGAGTGAGATATCAGACAAAACGTTGGAGGTGCTAAACTCATCAAAACATATCGAATATCAAACTGGATGTAGTAAACTCATCAAAACACTGTGAGTGACATATTAAATAATAAGTTGTATGTATTAAACACGTTAGAACTGTGAGTGAGATATCAGACAAA
>NW_013669863.1:84016-94936 GCF_000517525.1 Limulus polyphemus
TACCAAACTGTAAGTTGAATGTATTAAACTCATCAAGATACTATTAGTTTGGATGTACTAAGCTCATAGAAACACTGTGGGTGACATATCAAGCTATAACTTGGTTGTACTAACCTTACCAAGACACTATGAGTGACGTACCAAACTGTAAGTTGAATGTATTAAACTCATCAAGATACTATTAGTTTGGATGTACTAAGCTCATAGAAACACTGTGGGTGATAATTACCATTTTCTATTAACTAACATCTCCCATAAGGACCTGAGGAAATTCATATATAATAAGGGTTTGGATATTCGGCCTTCCTTCCATTTTTTATCTCGTATATGTACATTTATAAAATACTTTGAAATATTGAGATATCCTACGTTTTTAGTGTTCCATTTAACGGCTTGTTTATCAGAAATAACAAATGTTCATATAAAATTTCATATCTAATCTTTCAAGTGCTCATTAAATACTAATCATAGAACAATGAACAAATAGTAAGAAAGATGGCATGCTTGGTAATTAGACTTAAGTTATTTTCTTATCGAAGTTTATTCGATCTACGCTAGGATTTTTCGCGTTGCTGTTGGTTTGGATTTCTGGGTTTTATCATTTTTTTTGTTCGTTTTAAATTATTGCTAATAGAATACCCTTATTTATTTTGTAGCTAAAACATACAGATGGTCGATATTACTTATGAGAGTAACTGAAAAATAACCTGTCAGTGTTTATGATACATAAATCACTTTATTTAATCAACGAAAACACAAAATGAATAAGAAAGAACTGAAAATATCTCACCGACAAAACTGTGACTGCAAACTAAACCTACTTATTAAAACGCTACCACGTGATACTTAACTGTGTCTGTTTCCGTCTAATTTATTTTTCTTTTTTGGAACAAATTAAAGAAGATGACAAAAGCACCTTCAGCGTGACCTTCCTTTGAGGTGGACGTTCGATCTATGTTTCCTGAATGTAACAATTCTTACACTAAAGCTTTTCTTTTCTTCCAGGTATCAATCAATGACGACATGACAAAATTAGACCTGCTCTATTGTCATCTTCCTACATGTAAAACGAAACTGCCTAGATTGTATCTACCGTAGAGAAGACCTCAGGGCAGTATTTTCAACACACCAAAGCAGAATATACCAGTTAAACTAGAGAAAAAAAATGCAATAAATACCGGAATTCTAAGAATAATAGAAAATCGAAATCTAATTCATAAATATGCATACCTTAAGGCATAATTTAACCAGTTACTCTTTAGTAGCACCGTTAACCTTATACTAATTATAGGATACTTATTTTCTAGTTTCATTGTTATAAGAATGACTCACATAAGATCGTGTTTTGTCAGAAAGGACTGCCATTTTTATGTTTTTGATGAGTACACGCGATTATGGAAAACGTTGTTGTGTTGGAATAGAACTTAGAGCACGTGGATGAAAAACCTTGCTTTTCAAATGAAGCTTAAACATAGACATTGCTGATTGTGTTTTGTTAAAGACATTGAAATTTAGGTGGTTTTATAATTTTCAAGTAACACAGGAGCACAGAATATACTTTAAGTACATACATTATCAATTGTACTTATTGACTGATGTGTTTGTGCGCTGGAAGAACTAACTTAGGTTATTATTAATGTTTCAACATAGAAATAAAAAATGTGTAAGTATAGATAAATTACAAAACATGAGGAAATGACAGTGTTTTGTTAAGTGGCGTTCGAAAACAGAAGAGACTGACTATGTCCCTTGAGAAAACAAAACACGAACATTGGCAATAAAAGCTGACTTATGAAAGATCACTTGATTGCTAAAACAACAAAAGGTTCTATTATAAGTTAAATTAAACAACCGAAGTACGTCGTACACAACTTTTTCTTCTTACAACAATTTTCAATGTTTCTCAAAGAAAAACCTAAGTTTAGTTACTTACAAAGCAAGAGTAACACCGAAACTGTAAATGATTAGAATTAACAAATGTTCTTGCGAAAAACCCTTCTTTGTGAAAAAAAAAATCTAAAATGAATTTTAATGATATAATTGTTTATTAAATTTGAGAAACTTGTTCAAAACTGTTCTTTTGTATTATTATTTCTAATATGGGAATAAGTAAAACACTGACTTCAATGTTGCACGTTCCGCGTTGATAAATTTAATGTACATGATAATTAGTTTCAAACGCTTCACATTGGAAGTGAGAGCAACGTTCTTATGTTTTTTATACGTATGAAACAAATGCAAACATCTCAAGTTTCTCATAAAGGTAACAACTAGACATGAGACCAATTTTACCATCTTGTATTCAAATTAATAAAGTTCTAGTGAAGCATATGTTTTGGTAATATTACTTCATATATAGATGATTCTTGTAACAAATCTCTAATTTTATGAGAACTAATAATACCGATATTTAATTCAATATACAAAACCTAAATGTATTTGATGTTTAGAGTACTATTGTCAAAGTATATGTACATTAAAATTCAAATACCATTTTCTGCCCAACATTGATGCATGTGCTAACATGAACTGTTAGATTAAGTCCAGTTACTGTCAAACGTAGAAATGTCTGATATAATTTATATTATTTTATACCTTGCGCTCATATAAGTTAACGAATTCATACTATAGATACGGTGTAACTAATTTTGTTATAAGATGCATAGAGTTTTGTCCCAACACTATGACAAAACACCTAAACAGAAAATAAACAAGATGGCAGGGTATTGGCAGTTGCCACATGCACTGTTTATGTCCAGTAATAAACCTGACATTATCGACTTTGTTTATTTTTATATTTCTGTGAAGTAGAATTTTACAAAATTAGAAGGTGAAGGGAATATTCCTCCTTGTCTTTCAGTAACAATGTTCCCTTATGAAGAATTCCCTATCTGTTGATCAATAAGAAAATACATACGTCAGTGGAAGTACATCTAAAGATTACAGAGTTTACAATTCCTCGTTCGAAAGATTTATAAGTGCAGAAGTTATACAGAGAATAAAGTACGTTGTGTTAAAAAGATTTTGAATATGCAAATCAGCAAGTCACATCATAGTCGATAATAAATCACGGTGGAACGGAATGGATCAGAACTACATTACGATATGTTTGAGGTAGTGAAATGCGACCGAAAATTGATCGCTTTTGATATAGGTATGTAATAGTCCTTTCCGACGCAAAGAATTCATACAACCAGATCATAAAGATGTGTTCAGATCGGGGATTTAGATTTTCCAAGACCGTCCAGAAAATAACAAGTTGTACCCAAACTACGGTAAGCGGTGTCTTGTAACAGGTGATGGCCCACGAACACAAAGATCTGTGGTAAAAATTGTCCACGTTTCCCAGGAAACAGTACAGAATATAACCAAGAAATATATCCGTATGGAAAAGCGACACAAGTCACGTGTACACGAATTGATAATACGATATTCATTCAACCGCCGAGAAGCTGGAGAATGAAAGTCATATTGATTCTATTCCACACCAAGACACACCGGTCGCAGCGTCTATAGATGTCTGTGCGATCAGGCTGTTTAAACTGGCGCTGGGATATTGTCGTCTTTCTACAATGGATGCCTTATAGAAAGCCTGCAGGGATGAATTAGTGCTTTGGACTCATCAGCCTCACGACCGAGAATTTTGCAATAAAAAATAGGCGGCAAGGTTTTGTCAACTTGCACGAACATCAGGTAATGCGTGACTGAACTTGACGACATAGACGATATTGATGTGTTGGAGCTCCAAATTTGTTTTAATATAACGTACTCATTCTTCTTGTATTTAGTTATGAATTGATTGTTGAAATTTGAATTGACCAAGGATCATAAGCATGTTAAGAAAGTGTTGTATTTTCTCTCCAGCAATGTTCAGTTCTGACACTCTAGATGTCAATTTATTCCAATAAAAATAAAACCGTCTCAACTACAAACGTGCCGGACCTTAGTCATGAGTTTATGACCCCTTGACCTACTATCCTCAGAATTCTTCAACGTGCCGGACCTTTCCTAGTCATGAGTTTATGACCCCTTGACCTACTATCCTCAGAATTCTTCAACGTGCGGGACCTTTCCTAGTCATGAGTTTATGACCCCTTGACCTACTATCCTCAGAATTCTTCAAGAACAAATTTGATGGTTCAATATTTTCAGTTCCCTTTATATTATTGAATACTTCAGATACATTATCCGTGTTTTTTTATCTTCTCTCCTTCAGTTAGAACATCATTTGAGAGATCCGAAATTATCCACAAATGACAACCCGTCTTTCGCCAGAATCGTCCTTTTGGCTCTCCACTGAATCATCTCCTGGATGCAAACCTAGAAAGTATCTGTCTTCTCATAGGCCTATCCATAGTGGCAAATACTTAAGCTAATCTTTTATAGTTGATGACCTAAGAGTCTCGTGAGAATATAGGACTATCGCAAATTTTGTGATTAGCTAATATTAACTTGCAGATGCTAAAGCATCTTGTTATGCAATTGCTTGGTGCAGAACGTTATGTCTCAATTTTCGAAGGTAAGATCGACCTGAAAACAGTTCTTCTTTGAGATTATAAAATTTGTCGACCTTGGAAAATAAGGTCAAAGGTCAATCATCTTGAGCGAAACATATTTTTTGTTTCATTTCGCTGCTTTAATCTTGTTACAAAAATCAAATAAAACGTGTTTTTTGTGCACATCAAACGTGTTTGTATCTTTCTACTTGTTGTCACATCCTATTTAATCCGTCAAAGCCTAAAACGTCTTTTTTATGCAGGAGAAATTTAACAGTTAAAAGAAAAACAGCTTATACCTTAAGCCCTTATAAATCACACTCATTAATACCCTGAAACTCCAAAATATGCATTTCCTTAAAAACAAAGCATTGTGATTAATTTTACTTATGTTTAATCTGAAGTTCGTGTAAGACTACTTGGAACATTGAGTTAAGTTATGATATTTTAACAAGTCAAGTGCTATGAAGCCCACATAAGGTCATTTTCCTATCAAACTCACAATCTAAAACAGTCTATAACTTATCTTAATTTCATGCGTATATTAGTCTGTGACATTAAGATAACAAAGCTCAAGATAACAAATAAATATCTTTTACCCTAATTAGCTCGTAATGTAGTTTAAAACAGAGACACGGCGATAAAAGTCCTAGCACTCAGACAATTAAAGATCATTAGAAATTTAACTATATTTTGATATTCAACAAATATTCCATAAATCGTAGAAATTTAACAAAAATATATGTTATTAGTGTTATATGATTAAGTATCTATTAATAAGGCATCATTTAGAATATTTCAAGAACTAATATCTACATGATATATTATCTTACATTTTGAATTAAAAAGGTTTTATTTATTCGGGGAAAACTAGTCGCACGCGAACAATTAAAGAGTTGAGTTAACAATACAAAATATGTACGTGACTTCAAAGATTTGTAAGGACTTTTTTATTTTGTGCGATAATAAAACAATGGATTTGGAATTTATATTTTAACATTAACGGCATGCGTGAGCTAATAGCGAAAATGAATCAATTAACATTTAAAATACGATTTCCAAGATTTAGTAGAGATTTTTATTTTGTGTGATAATGTAACATTTAGACTTTTTAACCTGAATGACACCTAATGCATATAGGGACTAAACGACCGGTTCAGAGACTCCCTAGGATTATAATGTGGGGGAAGACAGTTAACAACACCCACCGCATCAAAGGATTTTTTTATCCAGCTCTTTTAACCAAACTGGATTTGTAACCCACCCGTAGCTTACAGTGTTCACAGGAGTCACGTCTCGAGGGTTTGATCGTTCCATCAACCAACCGACCTGCTAACCACTGGACCACGCCCAAGGCTATGTTTCACATGGATATTTTTATGCACATCTGACTATACCTTGTAGCGAAATACCATTCATATAATGTAACGTCTTATTAACTTTTAAATCTTTGTTTTAGTTTCCTGTAATATAAACTTAGTTACTATCCTGCAATCAGTAATTATACCAGAATCTGTGGCCAAATCAGTTAGTAGTTTTCAGAATACTTTCAACATAAAGCCACTCCTTCAAGATACTATAAATATAAAGCAAGAAGTACTAGTTCCCCACCCTAAACGACCGATTGGGGGTGGGGGTATTATCGTTTTGGACTTGCATAAGGCTGAGACTCAATGTTAACCCACAAAAAATTACCAATATTACTGTTAAAATGACGATAACAAAATACCTTTCAGATTTCACGAAAAAATAAAAGCAAGTCTACTCCTAAGCTATTTTTCTAATAGAGCTGGGTTCCATTTTCTCACAGATTACTTGATCTGTTATTATTGAAGTTATTTTTCTTACTCTAACATCCGTAAACGACAGTCGTTAAGCTAAGCTGACTTGTCACCTCCTGGAATAGTTGTAACATGTAATGATGTATCTGATAAGATTATTTTACTTCGCCAGAAGCGTTAACTTAAACAGCTTATGCCACACGAAGAGGATACATTAGAGACTTCCATATTTCCGTTGGTGTTGCCAAGGAGATAACCCCGAATCCAGCTAAGGCTGTCATCGTGTGTTAATGATAATAAACAGAGGACAACTGGTAATAAGCCATGTTGGAAATGAAAACACCTAATGTTCCTAACGTTGTCCAAAATATGTCGATTTTATTTGGCAAACGAGTAAACATTTACCACGCATCTACGAATTTACTATACTTGGGTTCGTGTTTAAAAGTTTATTATTATAGCGGAGTTTTATTTGCATGGTTTGTTAGTAGACGACAGATTAATAAAATTAAACACACGTCCTGATGAATAAACCTCAATATTACGAGTTTTAGAATGCGATATGAGACGTTTCATCGTCTGTACTATTTTTCGCTACTCATTGGTAGTAGAGCAGTATTTAATAACCAATTACAAATCTCTCACAAACACTACTCACCGATGCAGTGTAAAAACACAAAACATGATGTTTTCGTGTTCGTTTTTAGAACATTTAAATGGCAACTACGCATTAAATGGTCTAAAACACGTTTAGATAAAATTCTTACACACATCCCTGCAAAGATGCAGTAGACATAAGTAGACAAAGCTTTCATTTTTCTAACTCACAAAATAAACAAAAAAAAGGTTTGATTCAATAAATGGATGTTATACTTTTGCAGCATAACAGGCGTTCCTCAACCTTCATATCGATACTGCGAAACATGAGTATACTATATCTGTAATCAGGATATATGAAATTCAGTCTTTAACATATATGATTCATTAACTATCTAAATCAAGGCTATAGTTACCATTATTATAATATATGAAAATGTTTAACCTCGTTTGACTAAACAAGACAGGAAAAATATTGTTGTTTGTTTTAGAGGATAGCCACGTTGGGGTATCTACCGAGTCCGCCGGGTGGAATCGTACCCCGGATTTTAACGTTGTAACTCCGTAAACTTGTCTCTGTGCCACTGGTGGACAACATTTGAAAAAAGCTTTATATATATATATATATATATCTTATAAAACAGTCGTCGTGCAATATTTTATCATTAAGGTTCTGGCAAACTAAGAAAGTTATGAGGATGTATAGTATTAAACACAAAGCTACACAAAAGGCTATATGTGCTCTGCCCAACCACGGATATCGAAACCCAACCGAGTTTTTGGCGTTGTAAATCCACAAACGTACCGCTGTGCCATTAGGGGTGGGGGGGTTGAGAAAGGTAAATAATAAAAAAAATCGCTGTTCCTTAAGGTTGTCCCCCGGCAGGTGAGCAGAAAGTTTACGGAGTTACAACGTTTAGACCTGGAGTTCGATTCCTCACAGATAGATCGTTCTTTAGTTTTGCACTAAGAAAAAAACACCACCAAAAGGTCAACAATCGCGTTTACGTTTCAATCACAAAAATGCTTAGAACAGTGAGGTTGTCCATTGTATGAGTTCTTAAGACTGAAATTTTCGGGTTGACTTAAATATAATTACTTCCATTAAATGCCCCTTCAAAATATAAATACAATGACAATTGAACTTTTCTTTATTATAACATAATTATTCATAACGAAACCAGCATTTGTTTTCGTTACTAACACTAGATTTTCTCGCAGTCATGCTATTTATCAGTAAAATATAAAATTCTTCCTAAGTTGGGAGATGGTGGCAAAGCATTAAAACATTTAAATTTACTGAATATTTCCTTGACTTTCTAATCTGTAGGTAAAATATCGTGTTTGATTTGTTGGGGAACATGTAATTTGGTGTAAAAAAACCTGACTCAGCTGGGTATGACTTATTAAGAATAAAATTATCTATTGTATCAAGCCCCTTTTCCTTGATCGTGCGTTCTAAAATACAAAAATAACTGTTTTTGTCCCTCCTCTTGGTGATTCGGTACGTTTTCGTACATAAACGCTAAAATCCAGAGTTCGATTCTCCGCGGTGGACAGAAAGAAAGCCTATTTTGTAGTTTTACTCTAAAACAACAACATGTGATTGGATGATTACTAAGAAAATCAAGAATGATGCCTTACTAAGATTTCTTGTTCCGTTTGTGAAAGTAGAGCGGATTGTGGTATAAGCTGCCTAGGTCAGTCTCGACTTTTATATACATTACTATAAGCTGCCTAGATCAGTCTCGACTTTTATATACATTACTATAAGCTGCCTAGGTCAGTCTCGACTTTTATATACATTACTATAAGCTGCCTAGATCAGTCTCGACTTTTATGTACATTACTATAAGCTGTTTAGGTCAGTCTCGGTTTTTATGTACATTATTATAAGCTGCTTAGGTCTGTCTCAGATGTTATGCACATTACTATAAGCTGCATAGGTCTGTCTCAGATTTTATGTACATTACTATAAGCTGCCTAGTTCAGTCTTGGATTTTATGTACTTTACTATAAGGTACCTAGGTCAGTCTCGATTTTTATGTACATTACTATGAGCTGACTATGTCGGTCTCGGCTTTTATGTACATTTCTATAAGCTGCTTAAGCCATTCGCGGATTTTATGTACGTTACTATAAACTGCCTAGGCTTTTATGTACATTACTATAGTAATGTCTTTTGAGATTCTAACTCTCTCTGTATACATATAAACCTCTTGTTATACTTCTTAAAATAGATGATGTTGCCATCCTCAAATCGTGAATGATAATGATAAGTATTACTGGTACGACTCGTTAGGGCACTGCATAGAATATAGATATATAGGTATTTTTACTAAATAATGTTCTTGTGATACTTAATGTTAATATGTACGGTTAAAAAATATTTTAACATCTACAATTTGTTTTTAAAAAACAAAAACTAATGAAAGTAAGTTTTAAGTACAAGCTACATGCCCGATATTTTCATGTTACTAAGTAATATTGAGAATGCAGATAATAGTGTTGCGTGAGTGCTATACTGGTTATTTAATGTAAACTCTAAAAATGTATGTGTATATACTTTATTACACGATCCGATTTTGCAGTAAAATCGCTTGTTGGTGTTTTACATATATATATATATATACAGCTACATTAATGCTGGCTGGTTTATTATGTTAAATGTTGCCGCTTTAGGTAGCAAGTGCTACCAACAGGTTATTTCTTTTTTTATGTTACGCAAGATTGAAGATAGCTATGCTTAAATTAAAGAGATTTCTAGTCTGGCCCTTTAACTCAGTTTGTTAGGTAAAATAACAAAGATAAAAACGTCAAATACATCAAGTGGTTCGTAATGCTTGAGACACAATGACAACCATTTAAACATAGCCTTTTCAGAAAGATTATGAACTTTGGTAAGCCTAATATCCTCAGTCGCTGACTCAGTTCTAATACAATTAAGGTTGACTTTCTTGTCAGACATATTGCTTCATAATATAACGATGAGTCTATTATAATTATCCGTTACTAATTCGGTTTTCTGACTTCAAATTTCCTGAAGTTAAGACTAAAAAAAAGAATCTCCGCTATTTTAATTAAAATATTATATCTGATACAAAACGTTCATACATTGAGGGCTGAGTAAGCTATATTATAATTGTTTTGAATATGAAAATCAACCAGTCACGTGGCGATCTCACTGATATAAGGTCTCGGTGAAAGTAATATATTAGAGTTACATTTTGACATTGGCGTTTCAAGGAGGAGTGGTGTGATTTAACATGACAGCTTTACGACAGAGCCATTTGCAATTAAACTATGCTGCAGGACTACTGTTAAGATGCACATTAGTCAGATCGATCATGACAGGACTTAGCAACATGGACAGTAACAACGAGGTGAGGCTCCGAAATAGTTTTAATATAATGTACTCAGATATTTTCACAGAGAAAGCAAATGTCTTACATGTAGTGCCTCCTGGAGCACAATGAGAAAAGCAAAACACGAAAGGATGTACAGAAGCTTTATGGATAGTAATGTTAAATATTGTTGCGTCATCGAAGTCACGCGACTGGTGTGGCGCCACCTATTTTCTAGAACTATCCTGTACCTTGGCGAATGCTCTAGTATTTACTAGATATAAGGTAGTCTGGTATATAAAAGAAGGTGACAACGTGACGGAATAATGTGTCTGTAGGTAATGAGTAATTGAACTGCAGTCAGAGAGAGACGTATTGTTGAAGTTAACGTTCGTTGATATAGCGTATGTTTTAGCGCGATTGTTGAAAACAAGTGTATCGTAAAGTTATATTCGGAAATAATAAACCAGTTTTATTAAGTAAGGACTTGTGTCGCTAAAGTTTCGTCGGAACGAAGTTACGGGAAGTTAATTAACAAACGGAGACGGTAACAATATATATGTTTTTATCTACAAGTTTAAGCATTTTCTTGTCTTTTATTTAAAAAAAACTTAGATAAAAGAGAAAAAAAATCGTATTATCAAACACCAAACAAATTCACTATATATATATATATATATAAGTGTGTATATTACATAGTTT
>NW_013669863.1:95738-100493 GCF_000517525.1 Limulus polyphemus
TTAAAGTATAAAAGAAGAAAAAAAATAACGTATTATCAAACAACCAAACAAATTACTACTATATATATATATATATATAAGTGTGTATATTACATATTGGGTTTTCCAAATAAAAAACTGGCTACATATATCCTCATAAAAGTTTCTAAACAAACTTAGAAAATCTACATTGAGAAGTTTTAAAAAGTAATTAAGCATACTTGAAAACAAATTAATTGTGTCGTTTGTATATCTAGTTAATTAAATAGGCTATACATTAAATGAAAAAAGTAACGTATTACAAATAATGATTCGTTGCATGTATTTAACAACGAGGGCAGTATGTTATTTTATAACTCTGAATTTAAGGATATTATACGACTGCTTGAATATAATAAATGTATTTGTCTAGAACATGTTCATTATGTGTTGTTTTGATAACGAGGTATAAATTTCACTGTCTTTTCATAGACTTTATTGGATTTATTGATCAAAATTTAAAAAAAAACAGTTTGTATGCAGAATTAAACGATAATTTTCTCAGTAATCGTTATTTTTCTTCCCAGTAATCAAATTAATCTATGAATTTTTTATTATATATTTTACGTTCTACCAATATTTTAGTGTGTTTATTTAGTGTTGTCAGTATATGATATGAACATTTCACGTGTAAAATAGTAGTTTTGGAAATCGCGCACGAATCGTCAATTATGTCGACATGGATAGAAAACTCCAGCTATATCTTCTGCTTTATCTTTAATAGCTATCACGTGACGAAGGTCTTTAGGATACCAAACAGAGTTTACGAGCCAAACATGCCAAGTATATTGTTGTTTTATGACTTGCCTTCCGAAATTAAGTTCATTTGCAGCGCTCAATAAAAGCGTTTTTCTTTTGATTGCAGGTAAGTAAAATTATTTGATATTTTCAAACTGCTTCGCTTCACGCTATCCACAAGCACCAGTTTATATGTCTGTTACCAATGTTTTTATGACTTTGACAAGGTATCTCTTGTGAGACCTTTGTTCTGGTGTAACCTTGTCACGTACGAAACTACGTCGATGAAACAAACGACGTTACTCATAGAACTTGATGTTAGGTGTTGTGTTATCTTTGAAATATATATAGCTACTCTCACAATAATACACTGGTTTTAGTCGTAAGGTGTCGTACGGTAATAATAACATATTCAAACACAAGAATAACCTGTTTTCGTATTAGATAAACGTAATTTGTTAACAAGGAATTAAAAAAATAATAATATTTTATAGAAAACTAACTCTACTCCACATATTCATTTAATGATCATTAAAATAAAATAATTATAATTATAACCTGCATGATGTGTCAGTTTATATTATAATTATAACCTGCACGATGTATGAGTTTATATTATAATTACAAACTGCATGATGTATCAGTTTATATTATAATTATAACCTGCATGATGTATCAGTTTATATTATAATTATAACCTGCACGATGTATGAGCTTATATTATAATTATAACCTGCACGATGTATGAGTTTATATTATAATTATACCCTGCACGATGTATGAGTTTATATTATAATTATAACCTGCACGATGTATGAGTTTATATTATAATTACAAACTGTACGATGTATCAGTTTATATTATAATTACAAACTGTACGATGTACGACTTTATATTATAATTATAACCTGCACGATGTATCAGTTCATATTGTAATTACAAACTGTACGATGTATGATTAAATAGAGTTGTTTAAACATTTGGTTAACAACAAGTAAAAGCTTGGAATGGTATATTCTTTCATTGGGGGTGTGTCTGTGAGTAAGACTAGTTTCGGAGAATTCCTCTCCTCATCAGTGACCCTGGACACTACCATCAATGAAACTACAGACCAAACCAAGCCTTAATGGTAATGAGGTATCGAAAATTGAAATGGTGTATTTAAGTGTTTTACATTCACAAGATTATATTCAATTATGTACCAGCTACCTGGTGTCGGCTAACATTACGAAGAAATAAATTGTGGCGCAATGCTACCAGTTCTTCAAGTACCTATAGTTGTGCTCTCCCTTCTATCCTATACTTATTGATGGTGCTGCACCTTATACATCTTTGGACAAGGCCAACCTTTTGCTGCTTTTCATGAACAGAACTTTCAGATACAGGAACATCATATTATTGACTACAGTGACACTATAACCTTCGTGAACTCAACCGTTGCCTTCTTTGTTGACCTTACTCCTTTCTTTTTTTGTGAGTGTAAAACAATTGAATACACTATGTACTATGTATGAGTTTATATTATAATTATAACCTGCACGATGTATGGGTTTATACTCGCCTTCCCGTGCGCCTTCATTCCCTATCGCAGTCCACTTACCCTGAGCATTTGATAGTCACTGTTTACTTCCCATCTCGTATCATCACTATTGCAACAATCTACATTCGTCCCGGAGATCCTTTGCCCAACGCCTTTCTCTCTTTTCTGGACCACTCTTTTCACAACTATATTTTTCTTGCTGATGTCAACTACCACAGTAGGCCCTCTGCCAAACTTGTCCGTTTTCAGTCCTCCTTATGCTCCCTTTCTAATTCTTTGCTACCCCTGCCTGCCCCTAGTTGTCCGATTTCTCATTCGTCACCTGATATTGTCTTTGTTTCTTCTAACCTGACTCCTTTTATCACTCTCCAGATGTGTCCTCCGGTGGGTAGTGATCATCTCCCCATAGAACTTTGTGTCCATTCGCAGTCCTTATCTGTTCCTCGTGCTTCCTGTCGGACTCATCTAACTTTTCGTTCTGCTGACTGGAAATCTTATGCTTCACACATTTCTAGTGCCATATCAGATATGGATCGACCTCTTACTACAACAAAAGATGTTGACTCATTTGGCACCTTACTCACCACTCTTCTCTCTTTACACATACTGTCTTCTTCTTCAGCTCCCCATAAACCAGCCTTACCTCGTAGATCTGTAGATCTGTTACACCACTCTTCCACTTATTAGTCTCGTGATCTTTGTTGCTGCAACGATCCAGGGGTCTTCAACCTACTGCCCGTAATTTTGTTCGGGCAACGTCAGCAGTGGCATCAAGCCCGTAACAATCTCGGTCAATTCTCGCAATTTTGGAACTGTTTTAAAGCTCCTTACGGGTCAACGATGCTCTCCCTTCTATCCTATACTTGTTGATGGTGCTGCACCTTATACATTTTTGGACAAGGCCAACCTTTTGCTGCTTTTCATGAACAGAACTTTCAGGTACAGGAACATCATATTATTGACTACAGTGACACTACAACCTTCGTGAACTCAACCGTTGCCTTCTTTGTTGACCTTACTCCTAGTTCTTTTTTTGTTGAGTGTAAAACAATTGAATACACTATGTACTATGTTCTCCTAGTTCTTCCCATGTTGTTGACGATGATTTCTTAAATGCTCCCATTACTGCAGCTGATGTCTGTCGAATGCTGAAGAACAGACGTAACTCTGCCTTGTCCTGATGGCATCATTTTCTGCCAAGTCTGTCATGCCCCTCTGCAATTCCATCGACTTCTTGCATTGTTCGACATCTTTCTTCTTTCCTCAGAATTTTTTCCTGATTCCTGGAAGTTATCCACTATTCAGCTTTTTCTGAAAACCGGATAAACCTGCCTCTGATGTTAATTCTTATCGTCCTATCAGCCTCACTAGTGTTTTCAGTAAAACCTTTGAACACATCCTTGTTGCCCGTCTTCGTCAATTCATTGCTGCTCACAACCTGCTGCCACATACACAGGCGGGATTTCGATCACGCCTTTCTACTTTGGATCAACTTCTCAAATTGTCTGACTCGCTTTCCAATCAATTCAACACTCGAAGACCCTCCTGCATGCTTCTGTTTGATTTCCGGCGTGCTTTTGACTCAGTATGGTATTAAGGTTTACTCCACAAACTGCATATGTTACATTTTCCCATTCCCTATATTCTTCTCATCTCCTCTTTTCTACACAGGTGGCGTGCCGCTATATCGATTGATGGGATTCTCTCTCGCACTTTCACACGATATGCTGGAGTCCCACAAGGTTTTGTATTGTCTCCCCTTCTGTACATTCTCTACGTTGCTGATATGCCTTGTCCCCAGCCTCCTCTTCACTTGTGTCAATATGCTGATGACACAGCTTTGGTAGCCCATTGTTCCACGATGTCACACTGAATAAGCTAATCCAGGCTGCTGTAAATTCATTTTTGTGTGGATGTCGCTGCTGGAGGCTATCCCTCAATATCCCTAAGACATGAGCTATTCTTTTTGTCCAACTCATCGTTAGTTTCGCCCTTGCCGCGATCCGTCTCTGTTTGATGTCCGGGTCGACAACATCCCGATCCCCTTTCCGACTCCGTGACCCATCTTGGCATTGTCTTTGATAGACATCATACTTGGAAGCCATACCTATCTGCCCATTCTGCTAAGGTTACTCAATGTCTTCATCTCATCCGTTCTCTCACTGGTACCTTCTGGGTCCTGAACCCTCCACTGCTATACACATAGAAGACATACATGAGACCCTGCTTAACCTATCGTCTACAGATTTTGGAGCGTCATGCCCTCCGGCTTGCTCTACTCTCGTCTCCAGATTTTGGAGCGTCATGCCCTCCGGCTTGCTCTACTCTCGTCCTTCTACTCTCCTCTCCAGATTTTGGAGCGTCATGCCCTCCGGCTTGCTCTACTCTCGTCTCCAGATTTTGGAGCGTCATGCCCTCCGGCTTGCTCTACTCTCGTCTCCAGATTTTGGAGCGTCATG